>NC_057804.1:152777193-153040571 GCF_018294505.1 Triticum aestivum
AAAGAATATGTCAAAAATAGAACAGTCTGTAGTTATCTGTAACTCTCGAATACTTATGTAACTACAAAAATCATCCAAATTAGGAAAACCTGGGAAATTTGTGTACCAATCCATAGAAAAAGAATCAGATCAAAATCATGTTTCTGTGAATTATGAAAATTATTTTCCTGGGACAAAAGTTTCTGATTTTCAGCAGGATCAACACAACTATCACCGTAAGCTACGTTTAACTTGGCACAAACACTAATTGAAACATAAAACCACATCTAACCAGAGGCTAGATGAATTATTCAAAGGAAAACAGGAATGAAAATATTGGGTTGTCTCCCAACAAGCGCTTTTCTTTAAAGCCTTTTAGCTAGGCATTGATAATTTTAATGATGCTCACATAAAAGAGAAGAATTGAAGCACAAAAAGAGCTTCAAAAAACATGCGACAAACACATCTAAGTCTAACATACTTCCTATGCATAGGCATTTTAGAAGGAAACAAATTATCAATGCAAGCAAAAACTAGCATATGCAAGGAAGAAGAAAGAGACGATAGCAACCTCAACATGAAGAGAGGTAATTTAGTAACATGAAAATTTCTACAGCCATATTTTCCACCCTCATAATAATTACATGTAGGATCATAAGAAAAATCAACAAAGTAGCTATCACATAACATATTCTCAACACGATCCACATGCATGCAAATTTGACACTCTTCCAAAATAGTGGAATTAACATTAACAAAAGTCATGACCTCTTCAAACCCACTTTTCTCAAAAAATTCATAAGATTGAACATTCTCCAAATATGTGGGATCTAAAGTTGACACTCTTCCAAACCCACTTTCATTAATATTGCAAACACTATTATCAATCTCATATTCATCATGGGGCTTAAATAAATTTTCAAGATCATAAAAAGAATCACCCAATCATGATCATTGTAACAAATAGTAGACATAGCAAAACTAGCATCCCCAAGCTTAGGGTTTTGCATATTACTAGCACAATTGACATTAATAGAATTTATAATAACATCATTGCAATCATGCTTTTCATCGAAGGAACTATCAAGTATGGGTGTAATAGCAACAATCTCATGTTTAACATAAGGGACTATAGCAAATTCATCTCCATAAATATTGGCATCATGGCCACAAGAATAGCAAGCGCCATGTTCATCAAGGGATATTTCAATCAAATCATCGGAATCATAATTATCTATAGATTCATGCTTATCATTATTTTCTTCCAAAGCAACAGTCATTCTCTCAATAAATTCTTTGACATAGACATTATGAGCATAGTTTTCAAAGCAATATTTAAGTATGTCAAAATTTTCAGATTTCTAGAGAGTAATATCATACTTTTCAATCAAAGAAGCAAATTCATAAGCACCCTTAAAAGCAACAAATTCTTCAAATTTTTTGATATCATAGTAACTATGAACACCCTTTGCATAAGAAGATAAGATGGCATTATCATTAAACTCACATAGGTAGGGAAGGTGTTTTTAGGGTTCTTAGAGCAACAAGTAAAATCATAAATTTCACAAAGATTCCAAGCATAACACAGCAAACTGTTTATTTGATTCCATAAGAGTCTTCCTTTTTCAGCCAAACGGTGACGCACAAAATGAGCATGCTCATCTAATGATTTTCCCTCAACTAAAGTAGTTGGGGTTTCAGCATGAGCACATATAGATCTAAGATGATCCAAGTAGAACACTTTAAGTGGATCCATATCAATAGATTTTTAGCAAGAAAATAGGCACATGGAAACACAAACAAAAATACATACGGGAAGATGGCAAAGAAAAGGCAAATCTTTTCGAAAATTGTTTTAGAGGTGGGGGAGAGGAAAACGAGAGGCGAAGAGCGAATAATGTAATGCATGATAGGAGAGTTTATGATGGGTACTTGGTATGGCTTGACTTGACATAGATCTCCCCAGCAACGGCGCCAGAAATCCTTCCTGCTACCTCTTGAGCTTGCGTTGGTTTTTCCCTTGAAGAGGAAAGGGTGATGCGGCAAAGTAGAGTAAGTATTTCCCTCAGTTTGAACCAAGGTATCAATCCAGTAGGAGACAACGCACAAGTCACCGAATACCTGCACAAACAATCAACAACTTGCACCCAACGCGATAAAGGGGTTGTCAATCCCTTCACGGTTACTTGCAAAAGTGAGATCTGATAGAGATAGATAAATGGTAAAGTAAATATTTTTGGTATTACAAAGATACCAAATCATGCATATAAGAATTCAGAGAAGATTCAAATAATATTCATAGATAAGTTGACCATAAATCCACAATTCATTGGATCTCGACAAATACACCACAAAATAAGATTACATCGAATAGATCTCCAAGAACATCGAGGAGAACATGGTATTGAGAATCAAAGAGAGAGAAAAAGCCATCTAGCTACTAGCTATGGACCCGTAGGTCTGTGATAAACTACTCACGCTTCATTAGAGAGGCAATGGTGTTGCTGTAGAAGCCCTCCGTGATCGAATCCCCCTCCGACAAGATGCCGTAAAAGGTCCCTAGATGGGATCTCACGGGTACAGAAGGTTGCGGCAGTGGAAAAGTAGTTTCATGGCTCCCCCGGATGTTTTCAGGGTATAAGAGTATATATATGCGAAGGAGCTAGGTCAGGAGACCCACAAGGGGCCCATGAGGTAGGGGGCGCGCCCTACCCCCTGGGTGCGCCCTCCTACCTCGTGGCCGCCTTTTTGCTTCTCCACTTCATCTCCAAGTCTTTTGGTTTCCTTCTGGTCCAAGAAAGATCATCGCAAATGTTTCATTCCATTTGGACTCCGTTTGGTATTCCTTTTCTGGAAAACTCTAAAATAGGCAAAAAAACTGAAACTGGCACTGGGCTCTCGGTTAATAGGTTAGTCTGAAAAATAATATATAGCATATAAATGCCTATTAAACATCCAAAACAGATAATATAATAGCATGGAACAATCAAAATTTGTAGATATGTTGGAAACGTATCAAGCCGTCTAGATCCGACGACCATCCACAACAACACTGCCACCATGGGATCCCTGGCACACCGGCCACTGCTTGTGTGTGCCACCACTTGAGCCTGGAAGGATGGTCGCCAACCCACTTTGCCAAACCATGAGAATCGCTGAGAGGGATCCACCGGCTCATCATCATTTCTGTTTCGAACCAATCCGGAGCCAAAGCCACCAAATCACCGGCGTAAGTCCGCCTTGGATAGGGACAACACCACGCCATGTCACCACAGGAAGCCCTGGCTTCACCTGCAGCCACCCCGAGATCCAGGATGAATGTCGTCGCCGCCACCGACCAGGTTCCGCCGCTGCCGAACCGCGAAGCGACCGCCACCACAGCCATGGCCGTCGTGACCACGCAGACGCACCAAGTGGCAAGCACCACCTGCTCTTCCACGTGGCCCTACAGCTCTGCCACCTCTACCCACCACCATGCTGCTGCCTTGCACCATAGCCGGAGGCGAGCCACCACGCCGCCGTGACCCAGATCCAGGAGAAGCGCCCTAGCGTCATTGGGTGACCCGCCTCACCCGATCTCGAGGCATGAGGGAAGAGGACCTCTACCACCGCCTTCGGCCGCCCGGCGGACCTCCAGCGGCGACGAAGGATAGGACATGGATGGAAGTGGCCCGACGGCTACATTACTGTAGGATGCTGCTAACGTGACACTACGATCAGAGGCCCTTCGACAAAACTGTGTGCGATGCAATAATCGCAAATGGTGGTGTAAAAAAACGTCAAAAGGTGCAAAAGGTTTGCGATGATGGATGCATCAGACATGGTTCAGATTTTGGTTCCATGTGTGATGCAGGGCATACGGTTCAGTTCAATTAACTGTTGGCGATGAGGAGGAACAAAAGAAACGCTGCCAGATGAAGGTGTGTGCGATATACAGCATACGCTTCACTCGGATGAACTTTTTGTGATTAGGCAACACAAGAGAAACGGTCAGCCAGATCAAGGTGTGCGCGATATAAGACATGCGGTTCACTCGGATGAATTGTTTGCGTTGAGACAAGAGAACAGAAACGATTCAATATAACAAGATGTGTGTGATGCACGGCAAACATGTGTGTAATTAGAAATGTGTGTGAAGACCGATCATAACACAGACGATTGCTTCTAATAAGACGTATGTGATATGCTCTGTCTACACAACATATATTGGCCATTGGGGGACGGGCGGTCATCCGGATATGCCAGAAGGATGCGAAGAGGCATCTTATATCAGCAAGGACTAGCTGTTCCACCAGTAGCTCATGTAAGAGAATTCTGAAGTTAAGTGTGCTCAGGCTGGAGCAGCCATCAGATGGGTGACTGCATGGGAAGTTGTGTCAATGTTAAATTAACTGATAGGATAGGTCATATCTGTCAAATTAAATGATGGATATGACTCATCCCATGAGTTAATTTAACCTCGAGGTCCTTGTTTTTTATTTTTATTTTATTTTTAGCACATGTTAAAGAAGGTCTACCGCATTACTTTTTGACAATGTGTATACGTGGCATATAGTTGATCCATCCAACCTGTTTGTGATGGAATAAGCTGTGTGTGTTGTGGGCAAATACTTGCTAGCGTCAACTGTTTGCGATTGATGAATTCATCACCGACGGGTTCCCTAGTGTGGTACGTGTTCATCTCATCATATCTACTTCTTGTGCTAGCTCGATGTTCCTTATATGCTAAGTTTCCACTAATTGATGGTGTTTTATGAACATGCCACCGTTTCCCGCCATTTCCTCACCTGTTTCCCGCCACCCAGTGATATTGCGCATAAACCTAGGCGCAGCGCGACGCACGGAGGCAACAAGCGCAGACTGTAGCACATCCACCTTTTCCAAGCATGCCAACCCACCAAAGCGCCGCCTCTGCCATCAACCTCGTCGACGAGGAAAACCAGAAGGCGCCATAGCTCATCGAGGTCGCGGTGCTCCCCGGTAATGCGATGGATGGCGTCATGATGTGCGTCATCGCTAGGGTTGAGCAGACCCTTGGCGCATGGCACTTCAGCGCCGCGGATCAAGATAGGCATGTTAGCACCGAGAGGCTGCAGCTTGCCGCACAACATGATTGATGGCGGGCCACAAAGCAAGCTAGGCGCGTCTGCGCCGATAGGCTGCGGCTCGCCGCACGGCGAGACTGTTGGAGTGTCACAGAGCGAGAGGTGCAGCGCGCCGCACAGCAAGAGCGGATCCATCGGTGCTTGCCTGCTGTCGACAGGGCATCGCAGCTCGGTACACGTCCCGTCAGTACCCCCATTCCTCGCCAGGAGTGGGCACAGGCCCTCTGCTTCGTACTTGCACCAGAGGCCGGCCGCATCATACTTGCACCGGATTCCCGCCGCACCGTTCGCATGGGTCGCGTCGTTCGCCTCGTCCGCAGCCCGCTCGATGCCAACGCACTGGTCGGTAGGCTCGACCGCGTCCTTGGCCCAGGTCTCCACCTGGGCGCAGTAGAGGAACATGGTCGTCTCATCCTTGAGGTGGTGATCTCCGATGAAATAGCCAACTTGGAGCTCGAGATCGCGCTCCAGATGTAGCGAGAGCATGTCGACCGCTTGGACGAACGCCTGCACGAGTTCAGGCAGAGCCAAGAGCTACCATAGGCAAGGGCTGCTGGTCATGGTCTCATGGACGTGTTTTATTTTGTTGAGTCGTTTCAACGTGGATAGCTATTTATTCACAGTAATCATAGTATTGCTCTGTTTATTGCTCTGTTTCAATGTGTGTACTCTGTTTTCCATTCTTATATGTTCTATTTCAGTGTTTGTTTATACGCTTTTCATTCTGTATATGTGGATGATAACAGATAGATTTAAATTAGTATACAAAAACAGATAGAAAATGAAATTCATAATATATATAATATTAATTCTTCATTAGTTCATCACAAAATATATATAATATCATCACATATACGTGATGATACTTAACTACTAGGTACAATGCATAAAATTGAACACGAACAATACTAAAACTAATAATCCCTCCTGGGGCCGGTATTCCGACAGCCCCTCGCCAACAGCTTCCTGGTGCGCGGCGTCTTCCTAGCACGGAGGCAGTACTCTGCCTCCTCTGCCTCGCAGCGCTTGATGTACCGATCTGCTTCTTGCAGACGGATGAGCGCGAACGATCTTGCCATTTCGTTGGGCGCCCACCGGAGCTCCTCGTTGGTGGCACGCTGGAGCTTATCGGCCTAGCTCCATGCAGCGATGAGGCGCCCCTTTGGCCTTCCTCGCAAAGTACCTGTCTTTGTACACCTCCTCCGCACGATGACGCGCTCGCCCCCAAAGCTCCGCCGCATTCTTTTTCCAGGCGGCATCACGAGCTTCACAGGTCGCCTGGTACCTGGAATCCTCCTCCGCTATCTCCTTCTTGAAAGCCACTTGCTGGCTTTCTTAGCCGGCGGCAGCGACTTCCCAAGACAAAGATCATACTGGCCTCAAAACCAATCCAAAGTTGGGGGGTCCGGCGCAACCTCGCCCGGTGGTGCGTAGGGGTACTCGTCGCTGCTCTTCAAATGAGCGTCCCCGACGCCGGCGACTCCTCGTCGGCACGTGGGCAGACCGGCGGCACCATGGCAGAGATTTGAGAGAGAGAGAGAGAGAGAGAGAGAGAGAGAGAGAGAGAGAGAGGGCGAGCAAGGGCACGATGTAGATGAGAATGCAGGCGGGACGACGTGAGCAAGGTAGTATTTATTGGCTGCCGGAATCTAGATCAACGGGAACAGTACACGCGTCGGTCGCTGGAATTTACGAGTACTGTAGTTTGAATTACACACGATTCCCGCAGCAAAATCCGTGTGTGAGCATAATAGCTGACGGTTTCCAATGCAGAATCATGTCTGATTAATAATGCCCGCCACTCACCTTCCAAACCTCGAGGCACGAAATAGAGTGCCAATCATGTGGAGGCCAGTTGTCTTGCCAAATTTTACATTTTATTTTTTGAACACCAGATATTTACATCGTCTGATGATTTTTAAACTCACACACAAGTACACAAAATATGATTTTTCAAACTGTTATGGTTAGTCGTTGCATGTAGATGTAGTTCAAATTTGAATTACGGTCATTAAATGGCTAGAAAATCACTTAAATGTCTTCAAAAGGTCAAATGACCCTTGAAATTTTCCAAATTTTCACATGACAGTTGTATTAGTGCATGTTACACGTAGAAAAAACTGAAGGCTGTAAGAGGAAGCTATCTCCCGTTCATCGTCAAATATGCATTGTTCCCTCTCGAAACCACGAGCCTTCTAGTGAGTTGCTCCGGTTTGTGAGGGGTGTGTGTCCAAACTTTGTCAAACAGGCCAATTTTTTTACCACATCATCTTGGTGGCATGACATTACATCAAGTAAGGTTTCATTTTTTTATCATATTTTAATTTTTTGGAATTAAAATATCATGGCACTCCATGCATGTGTCCATATCATGAGACCAATATGTTTGAAAATTCCTTCTAATTTACTGCACATGGAATTAACTCACACACAAGTACACAAATATGATTTTTACCGTTATGGTTAGCCGTTGCATGTAGATGTAGTTCAAATTTGAATTACGGTCATTAAATGGCTAGAAAATCACTTAAATGTCTTCAAAAGGTCAAATGACCCCTGAAATTTTCCAAATTTTCACATGACAGTTCTATTAGTGCACGTTACACATAGAAAAAATTGAAGGCCGTAAGAGGAGGCTATCTCCCGTTTGTCATCAAACATGCATTATTTCCTCTCGGAACCACGAGCCTTCTAGTGAGTTGCTCCGATCTGTGAGGGATGTGTGTCCAAACTCGTCAAACAGGACAATTTTTTTACCACATCAACTTGGTGGCATGATATTACATCAAGCAAGGTTTCATGTTTTTCTGATCATTTAAAAAAATGGAATTAAAATGCCATGGCACTCCATGCATGTGTCCATGCCATGAGACCAATATGTTTGAAAATTTCTTTTAATTTACTGTACATGGAATTAACTCGCACACAAGTACACAAATACGATTTTTCAAATCGTTATTGGCTACATGTAGATGTAATTCAAATTTGAATTACGGTCATTAAATGGCTAGAAAATCACTTAAATGTCTTCAAAAGGTCAAATGACCCCAGAAATTTTCCAAATTTTCACATGACAGTTGTATTAGTGCACGTTACATGTAGAAAATTTTGAATGCCGTAAGAGGAAGCTATCTCCCGTTCGTCATCAAACATGCATTGTTCCCTCTCGGAACCACGAGCCTTCTAGTGAGTTGCTCCGGTTTGAGAGGGGTATGTGTGTCCAAACTTTCGTCAAACATGCCGAACTTTTTACCACATCATCTTGGTGGCATGACATTACATCAAGCAAGATTTCATGTTTTTCTGACCATTTTTAATTTTTTTGGAATTAAAATGTCATGGCACTCCATGAACGTGTCCATGCCGTGAGACCGATATGTTTCAAAATTCCTTCTAATTTACTGCATATGGAATTAACTCGCATACAAGTACACAAATTTTATTTTTTAAACCGTTATGGTTAGACGTTGCATGTAGATGTAGTTCAAATTTGAATTGCGGTCATTAACTGGCTAGAAAATCACTTAAATGTCTTCAAAAAGGCAAATGACCCCTGAAATTTTCCAAATTTTCACATGACAGTTGTATTAGTGCACGTTACACGTAAAAAAATTTGAAGGCCGTAAGAGGAAGCTATCTCCCATTCGTCATCAAACATGTTGTTCCCTCTCGGAACCACGAGCCTTCTAGTGAGTTGCTCCGGTTTGTGAGGGGTGTGTGTCCAAACTTCCGTCAAACGGGCCTTTTTTTACCACATCATTTTGGTGGCATGACATTACATCAAGCAAGGTTTCATGTTTTTCTGATCATTTTTTAATTTTTTTAAATTAATATGCCATGGCACTCCATGCATGTCCATGTCGTGAGACCAATATGTTTGAAAATTCCTTCTAATTTACTGCACATGGAATTAACTTAGCACAAAAGTACACAAATATGATTTTTCAAACCGTTATGGTTAGCCATTACATGTACATGTAGTTCAAATTTGAATTACGATCATTAAATGGCTAGAAAATCACTTAAATGTCTTCAAAAGGTCAAATGATCCCTGAAATTTTTCAAATTTTCACATGACAGTTGTATTTGTGCAGTTACACGTAGAAAAAATTTGAAGGCCATAAGAGGAAGCTATCTCTCGTTCATCATCAAACATGCATTGTTCTCTATCGAAACCACGAGCTTTCTAGTGAGTTGCTCCGGTTTGTGAGGGGTGCGTGTCCAAACTTTTGTCAAACATGCCATTTTTTTACCACATCATCTTGGTGGCATGACATTACATCAACCAAGGTTTCATGTGTTTCTGATCTTTTTTAATTTTTTTGGAATTTAAATGCCATGGCACTCCATGTTTAATTGTGTCATAGCCGTTAGACCAATATGTTTGAAAATTCCTTCTAATTTACTGCACATGGAATTAAATCGCACACAAGTACACAAAATATGACTTTACAAACCCTTATGGTTAGCTATTGCATGTACATGTAGTTCAATTTTCAATTACAGTCATTAAATGGCTAGAAAACCACTTAAATGTCTTAAAAGGTCAAATGACCCCTGAATTTTTCCAAATTTGACATCATAGTTGTATTAGTATTACAAATTTTCTCGTACATTTAAAAACACCATCCATTGCCACTTTACTCCAAATTCGTTTTTCACAGCTAATAAAAATATCTACAACATCACACATAGTTGTTTTCTATGAATCATTTGCGATGCAAATTTCTGGGTCTATTTAAGTCTTCCTCCTTATGCTTCGCCGGCTCGTCTGCTCCAGTGTCGGCAACCCTAGGATCCATAAATCCCGATTCCCATTCCCGCACCCCCTTCTTGCAAATATGACATCGTGGAAACGCTTCGTAAAGGCCCGTACAATGGTCGCGCCCCCCCTCCCCCCGAGCGCCGCCACCTACGCCGAGAGTGCCGCCGCATCCGCATTGAGCGTGTCTGCTTCCACCGACAGGGCGTCTGCGGCAGCCAACAGGGCAGCTGCAGCAGTCGAGACGGCTGCAACTGCTGCTGCGACAGCGGCTGCAAACGCCGAGAGCGCTTGAGGTTGTCGAGCGGGAGCTGGAGATGCAGGAGGCAGCGGAGATCGAGGAGTGCCGGAAGGAGGAGGAGCTATCGTCCATGCCGCCAATGTCGCCCTGGCCCGGGTCAAGGCCATCCATGCCAAGATATTCCAGGCTACCTCAAAATCCAACATGCAACCCACGTACGAAAAGGCGGCGGCGGCCATGGAGCACCTTCTTCCTCATGAGGTCTTCGAGTGGGAGCTGGAGATGCAAGAGGCGGCAGGGATCGAGGAGCACCGAAAGGAGGAGTTGCGCGTGGCCCAGGTCGAGGTAGAGAAGAGTCTGTCCGTCGAGGAATTAGCGGTGGTGTACCAACGCGAGCTCTGGCGCAGCCACTACTATGAGTACTACAACCTTGAGGGCGGCATCGAGTGTTGGAAATATGCCCTAGAGGCAATAATAAAATGGTTATTATTATATTTCTTTGTTCATGACAATTGTCTATTATTCATGCTATAATTGTGTTATCCGGAAACCGTAATACACGTGTGAATACATAGACCACAACGTGTCCCTAGTGAGCCTCTAGTTGACTAGCTCGTTGATCAACAGATAGTCATGGTTTCCTGACTATGGACATTGGATGTCATTGATAACGAGATCACATCATTAGGAGAATGATGTGATGGACAAGACCCAATCATAAGCATAGCTCAAAGATCGTGTAGTTCGTTTAGCTAGAGCTTTTCCAAATGTCAAGTATCATTTCCTTAGACCATGAGATTGTGCAACTCCCGGATACCGTAAGAGTACTTTGGGTGTGCCAAACGTCACAACGTAACTGGGTGACTATAAAGGTGCACTACGGGTATCTCCGAAAGTGTCTGTTTGGTTGACACGAATCGAGACTGGGATTTGTCACTCCGTATGACGGAGAGGTATCTCTGGTCCCACTCAGTAATGCATCATCATAATGAGCTCAATGTGACCAAGTGTCTGGCCACAGGATCATCAATTACGGTACGAGTAAAGTGACTTGCCGGTAATGAGATTAAACGAGGTATTGGGATATCGACGATCGAATCTCGGGCATGTAACGTACCGATTGACAAAGGGAATTGTATACGGGATTGATTGAATCCTCAACATCATGGTTCATATGATGAGATTATCGAGGAGCATGTGGGAGCCAACATGGGTATCCATATCCCGATGTTGGTTATTAACCGGAGAGGCGTCTCGGTCATGTCTGCATGTCTCCCGAACCCGTAGGGTCTACACACTTAAGGTTCGGTGACGCTAGGGTTGTAGAGATATGAGTATGCAGTAACCCGAAAGTTGTTCGGAGTCCCGAATGAGATCCTGGACGTCACGAGGAGTTCCGAAATGGTCCGGAGGTAAAGAATTATATATAGGAAGTCAAGTTTCGGCCATCGGGAAAGTTTCGGGGGTCACCGGTATTGTACCGGGACCACTGGAAGGGTCCCGGGGGTCCATCGGGTGGGGCCACCTATCCCGGAGGGCCCCATGAGCTGAAGTGGGAGGGGAACCAGCCCCTGGTGGGCTGGTGCGCCCCCCCCTTGGGCCCCCCTGCGCCTAGGATTGGAAACCCTAGGGGTGGGGGGCGCCTCCACTTGCCTTGGGGGCAAGCCACCCCCTTGGCCGCCGCCCCCCTAGGAGATTGCATCTCCTAGGGCCGCCGCCCCCTAGGGGCCCTATATAAAGAGGGGGGAGGGAGGGCAGCCGCACCCATGCTCTTGGCGCCTCCCTCTCCCTCTGCTACACCTCTCCCTCTCGCAGAAGCTTGGCGAAGCCCTGCCGAGATCGTTGCTGCATCCACCACCACGCCGTCGTGCTGCTGGATCTTCATCAACCTCTCCTTCCCCCTTATATATATCAAGAAGGAGGAGACGTCTTCCCAACCGTACGTGTGTTGAACGCGGAGGTGCCGTCCGTTCGGCGCTAGGATCTCCGGTGATTTGGATCACGACGAGTACGACTCCCTCAACCCCGTTCTCTTGAAAGCTTCCTCTCGCGATCTACAAGGGTATGTAGATGCACTCCTCTCTCTCGTTGCTAGATGAACTCATAGACTGATCTTGGTGAAAGCGTAGAATTTTTTTTTATTTTCTGCAACGTTCCCCAACACCGAGGACGAGGACGTGGTCAAATTCAGCAGGGGGCGCGGAGTCCACCAACGGCGGCATGTCTCGGGACAAGTCATCAATGTCTCATCTCACACCGGCGATGCATAGGCCAGCGCGGTAGCGGATTTGTTAAAATTACGCGTACTTAGGCTTTGTTTTTAATGCTGGTCTTTTGTTAGAGCAATGTTTAGGTCAATTGGCTCTGTTTAATTACTAAAATTGCTCGATTCAGTAAGTCTGGTATGTGTGTTGTACGCTCTTTTGTGTGCCCAAATTAGCAAGCGATGTTAAGTTATGCAATGACGTACCTGGGGAAATTTCCACCAAAATTTGAATTATCAAATTCATCCCATGCGCGTAAAGCATAAGAATCATATGTGATGCACACTATCGTTCAAAGTGAATGGTGTCCGGCGGCACCACGCGCAAAGTTTCCCTCCATATTTCGAAATTTTTGGCCTACCGTCGAAATATCTACCCCCCCCCTTCCCCATCTCCTTTTCTCCCCGACCGCAAGTCACATTTCCCCTGTTTCCCCCTTCCTTCCTTCCTTCCTTCCTTCCTAAGCTATAGCAGCTTCCTTGCTTGCTTCCTCGCTCTCGCGTCTCGCATCCTACCGCCGGGGTCGCCATGGTCTTCTTCAAAGACCTCTCCAGCGGTTCCTCCTCCTCTGACGACTCCTTCACCACCTGGGTATGCCTCTCTTCTCTCTCTCTCGGGCTATGACTTGGAATGAATGATTTTTACCCGGCGGTCGATTTGAGTCATTTCTTCCTCTTCTAGTTCCCTAGGACAATCAGTTGCAACGAATGGAGCGGAGTGGTAGAAGATTTGTCTGCCTGTTGTCACCATCAATCTCCATGCGTGAAGTTAGTTGCGTTTAAATCTGTGGACAGTGGGAGGAAGTTTCTGACATGTGCAGAGAAGGTTAGACCCTCTTTTGTTGTTACAAATCATTTGTTAGATGTGATTCAGACACTGTCATGGTCCCAACCCATTCATACCACACCTTCAACCAAACACATCCTAAGACGGTGTCACAGTTTGTACCTAGTATCTAAAAATGTTGCCATCTCATCAGCGGTGCCATTAGAAAATTATTTGGCACCGCTTCAGCAGCTTGTGGAGCCAACTTGTCCACACATCCGAGCAGCCAAGTAGTAAAATACTAAATCTTTATGGCACGAAGGAACTGGGCGTCGGAGCAACTAGGTGCTCCGGAGTTCGGGTCCCTAATTTTTTTCCGCTGCATCAGCTCGCCAGTGCAGGGCACCGGTGCGAGATGTAGCAACAATTGTCTTTACACCGGTTTTGGCATATATAGTGGACGACCTTAGTTCTATTAGTTGTATGTTACTAAATTTGTGCATGTACACACTTGTTAGTATCAATTTGCTGTCATCCAAACACTGTCGCTATGTTGTTGTAGTTATATTTACCTTCCTCTTAAAATATTCAATTTGTTACTTATAGTACATGAGTAAGAACTTGTAGCGTTGTTGTAGTAAATTATAGCTTCTGATGTTTTAGAATTTGGTTGTTGTCTCAGTAGCAATTAATTCATTTGCACATTGATCTTTTTAAGAAGATATGTCATAATTAACCTGTTTCTCCAGTTTTTCAAAATAAGCATTGGTGATTTTCTATGTTGAACCCATTTCGCTACAATTGTTACTGATCTAGTTTTAAATATTATATGATGAATGGAAGTATTCTTACTTGGAGTGGGTTGATCAAGAGTGGCCACAGTCTTTGAAGATGTACCTAGCAAAGCTCTGGAGCATGTATCAGGAAGAGAACAGAGGTAGGCTTAGAGAAAGTGTTGTCAACATTGAAGAGTATTTGAAGATGCGGGATAAAAAGAGGAAGGTGAAGAATGAGCTTAGATTTTTTAAATCAGACTTTGCTAAGATGGTGTTGGAGAAGGAGGAGGCACTTTCCAAGCTGGCCAGTGCAAAACAGGTTCTTACTGAACTAAAAGCAGAGGTGGATAAGGCGAGCCTAGATGATCTTGATTAGGGAAATAAATATATTGTTCTAATACTGTTCTTATGAAGTTGAACTATCTATATGATGTATTGTGTTGTTTTCCGGTAGCTATCGTATTGTGATGTTAAAATATATCTATGTGCCTGATATGAAATTGGCAAACAGTTGTTCGATATGAAATGTGAATTTGTGTAATACTAGAATTATTAATTGTAAACTAATAAACCTTCTAAATGGTTCGTGGAACTTTGCAAACGGTTATAGAAGTAAAAGCGCTTGTGATGGATAGCCCAATGCCACATAGTTTTCTTTATCAAATCGTATGTGATGTAGTTGATAAAAGTAGACGGTTAACCAAGGCGGAGTGTGTGTGATAGTTACACCTATCACACACGAGCCTATACATAAACTTGTGTGGGATGTACATACAAATGGAAATATTTTCCCTGGATTAACTATGTGGGATGTATACACGAACAGAAATGTTTTCCCTGGATTGACTGTGTGGGAAGTACATAAGAACATAAACGTTTTTCCTGGATTGACTGTGTGGGATGTACATAAGAAAGGAAACATACTCCTTGGATTGACTGTGTATGATATACATACGAACGGAAAATTTTTTCTGGGGATTCACCGTGTGGGGTGTACATACGAATGGAAACAATTGGGTTTCGATGCCTCGCTCGATCGCACACAAGCTCATTTGCCCCAGCCTGTGTTCCAGGAGGACTATCCCCGGCGGTTTCTGGGTCATGTGGGAAGGACCCTCCTATCGCCCACACTCACTTGGCGATGGTTCCAAATGCCGTCGCGGAAATGGGTTAAAACCCGTTTGTATAGCACTGACGCGTACCAGTGCTAGGTTTAGGGTCTCCGCTCGAGTCGCCCAAGTGTGGGCGACGCGGGGGGCCCCTAACACTGATAATGTGGTCAATGGGAGGGGATCCTACCAAAGCCCTTCGCGGAGTCTCAGTTTGACAGTGACGAGATCCATCCATCGTCTCCATCTTGGGGCCATTGCCAATGTTAGGAGAAAGAGAAAGAAACTCCAATGAATGGCCTGGTTTATTGGACACAATTAAGAAGCTAGACTAGTCCTAAACTACGAAAACAAATATCCATTTGTCCTAGTCGCCATAGGCAAGCCGAGGAGGAGAGGAGAGAGATCGACGGGGGAACGGGGCGACTTGAACGTCGAGGCAAGGGCGAGGGTTGGCGGCTGGTTACATATCTTAATAATTAACAATTGGAGTTTGAAAGAAATAAATGTATGTTGCACGTGTATGCCTTCTAGGATTTAAATAGATAGTTTCATATACCAGAAGTTTGTTGATGTTATTTGCAGAGAAAATTTGCAGGTTGGTGATCACATTATCACTAAATTGAAAATGAAGTTGTGCTATGTCATGGTAGTATCTTGTTGCTTTTAGGTTGGAATGGTCATTTGGATAATCTTGTTTCAGTGATCTTTTTATGTAGATGAATCCACTTCTCATGTTGTTTCTCTACTTCATTTTTTTGTTATTAATGATTAAATCGTTGAAGCGATGCGGTGCAAAGTGGAGCTCATGGCAAAGTGGAAAGAACCTAGTGGCAGAGGTGTTGTTTGACACACAGTCAGAGTCGGTCTCATCGGCCACACATTCACCACTATTTCTAAATACATAGAGTGAGACATAAAGTTGTTATACTTAGAGAAAACACACCACCTCAGAGCAAAAATGAAGAAGGATATGCCCAATGAGTGGTCGTCAGAGAGAAAGCAATTTTTCCATGACGAAAGGGGCAACTTCTCGCCACATGACTAAAACGACAAAATGAAAAATAGTATACCATTTAATCGCCATTGCCACATGTCCCTTTTTTCGTAACGGTACACTGTTTGAAAAATTAGCCATTTGGTTAATGCAATGGAAGGTTTTAAAACCATTTCTACAGGTTAATAAAAAAGATTAACATGACCCCAAATCTCTACGAGGCTTCTAAATATTCTCTCATTTATTTTTAGTTTCTCTAGACTTCGTGTGCCATTTATTTTCTATGTTTTGAATCCACGGGAGGCAAGGTATGTCTCAATAATGTGTTTCTATTTGCTTTTTTCAAGTGTTTTGAAGTTCCATACCCTTGAGCAGCCGTCGACAACGGACAAAAAATGTGTAAGAAAAAAATAGTACAAAAAGTGCTTGACTGCACATATAAAATCTAAAGATTAGGTATATGCAGCATTTTCGGTCATGACGGCGATAGACAGAAATGCCTCCTCGTCCGAAAAGAGGCCGGGGAGGAGAGGAGGAGGGGTCAACGGGGCGACCTGAACATCCAGGCAGGGGCGGGGTTGGCGGCTGGTTACATATTTCAATAATTTACTATTGAAGTTGAAAATAAATAAATGTAGGTTGTACTATACACCTGCTAGGAGTTAAATAGATAGTTTAATCTACCAGAAGTTTGTTGATGTTGTATGCAGGAATTTTGTGTATGTTATAGTAGTATCTTGCTGCTTTTAGGGTGGCATGGTCATTTGGATAATCTTGTTTGAGTGATCTGTTTATGTATGTGAATCCACTTCTTATGTTGTTTCTCGACTTCTTTTTTTGTTATTAATGGTTAAATAGTGAAGCGATGCGGTGCAAGGTGGAACTCATCGCAAAGTGGAAAAAATCTACCAACAGAGGCATTGTTTGACACAGTCAGAGTCGGTCTTATCAGCAAACCTTCACCACTATTTCTCAAATACATACAATGAGACATAAAGTCATTATGTTTAGAGAAAACACGCCACCTCGGTGTAAGAGCGAAGAATGATATGTCCAATGAGTGCTTGTCAGAGAGGAAGCAATTTTTTCATGACGAAGAAGGCAACTTGTCGCCATACGGCAAAAATGACAAAATGAAACATAGTATAGCATTTAATCCCCGTTGCCACATGTCCCCTTTTTTTTGTAACGGTACTTTATTTAAAAATTAGCCATTTGATTAATGCAATACAAAGCTTTAAAATCATCTATATTTGTTAATAAAAACATTAACACGACCTCAAATCTCTTTGAGGCTTCCAGTATACTCTCTCACTTATTTTTCGTTTCATCTAGACTTCATGTGTCATTTACTCCCTCCGTCCCAAAATATAAGAACGTTTTTGACATTATGCTAATATCAAAAACGTTCTTATATCTTGAGACGCAGGGAGTAGATCTTATGTTTCGAATTCATATGAGGCAAGGTATATATCTCAATAATGTATCTCTATTTGCAAGTAGTTTTTTGAGGTTCCATACCCTTTAGCAGCCGTCGGCAGCAGACAACAATTGCATAAGAAAAGAATAGTACACAAAAAGTGTTTGACTGCACATAGAAAATCTGAAGATTACGTTTATGCAGCATTTCCGGCCCTGACGGCGATAGACAGAAACGCCTCCTCGTCCGAAAAGAGGCCATCTCGTGAGCTTCCTCGCCTTCGCACGCGGACCGCCGGCACCGGCCACCACCACCGTCATGTTGCGCACAGCCGCTTCCCGCCTCCTCGTGCCCCTCCGGAGGCCCTCCCTGTCTCCGGCACCCTCCACGGCGGCCTGCACTCTGCGGCACCTCCGCCTCTTCTCCCCGCCGCCGCAGCCGCGTCGGGGTCCGGATGCGGAGGTGACGCCGGCGGAGGCGCGGCGTCTGGTGCGGCTCGTGGGCGTGGAGGCGCTCAAGAGGCGGCTGCGGGAGGACGGGCGGGGCGAGGTGGTCGGCTACGGGGAGCTCCTCGACGCCTGCGTCGAGGCCGGCGCGGCCCGCACGCGCGGCGAGGCGGAGGTGCTGGCCCGGGCCATGGATGACGCTGGCGTCGTGCTTCTCTTTCGGGACAAGGCGTACCTCCACCCCGAGAAGGTCAACATTTTGCTCTTGCTAGGTTTTTCTTCACTGGCACCTTCCCTCTTTCGTACCTAAACCTAACTAAACGAGGTGCTTTCACGACGATCTGTTCTCCGATTCCAATTGGCAGCATTTATTTAGTGATTCGAGTCCTTCTGCACGGAGAGATTTACTCGTGAAAGCGCAAACTTTTTGACTACTACAGTTTAGTAATATTTGCGAATTGGATGTTCTATGATCACTAATTTACCAGATCACTACATAGGTTGAATAGGTTGCAACTCAAAGCTGATCAAATTTGGTAGAAATACAGTGGCTTCAAATGCAATTTCATTCACCTCAGTTTTTATTTTCGGCCTATAATTATGTTGTAAGTGGGAAATGTATGTATTGGGGTCATGCATTCCCTGTTTGAACCGCTGCGCCATAGGGAGTCATGTAGACTGATTTGCTGGCCGAATCAATTAGATAATATTGACCACTGTTAAATTGCGGAATTGTGTTTAATTGCGTGGATGAACAACGAACAGTGGAAAGGACTAGTGTTGGGTATAATTGGGAGGTAACAATAATTTAGCTGAAGTAGCATATATTCAGCAGGTGCGTAGATTAATTTTATCAGAGTTATAAAAAACAAGATTGGACAATTCACCTCATGTGGTAGAAATAAGGGATCTCCCTTCTCTTCACCTACCCTGGTCAGAATAAGGACCTTAGAATCCTGTGAGCAGAAAAGTGGACATTGTGTTCCTATTTAGGTGATGCCTACACCAGTTAAAAGCATCCAAGCATCCACCTCACATGTGGGCAATAAATCCAAAAACTTTATCTTTATTCAACAAGGATTGCCTCATCAATAATTCAGCATAACGTTGTTTCTGTTGCTTTCATATGTGGGCAAGTGACAACTTTGAAATCTTTTGTGGTGATCGTTTATGTATGGTTGTGAGTTACTCCCTCTGTCCCACAATATAACACGTTTCTGCAAGCTAGCCTAGCTTGCAAAAACATCTTATATTATGGGACGGAGGGAATATCTGGTTTTTCTTATGCTATACGAAAAAAGGCGGACATGCAGTTCAATTTTCAACTGATATATTTATGGTCAATCACTGTTTTTAGGTTGTGGACCTGGTCAGAAGGGCGGTGCCGCTTGCACTCGCACCAGACAACGACACGAGAAAGGAAGAGTTTAAGCAGCTCCAGGAAAAGAAGGAAGAGATCGACAAGCTGGCACACAAGCAAGTCCGGCGAGTCCTGTGGACTGGCTTAGGGTTCTTCATGATCCAGGTTGGGATCTTCTTCCGTCTCACGTTCTGGGAGTTCTCATGGGACGTGATGGAGCCGATCGCCTTCTTCACGACCACCTCGGGGCTGCTGGTTGGCTATGCCTACTTCGTCATCACCTCAAGGGACCCGACGTATCAAGACTTCATGGAGAGGATGTTTGAGTCGAGGAGGAGAAAGCTTTGCGTGAAGCATGGTTTCAACATGGAGAAGTACCTGGAGCTGCAGAAACATTGCAAGTGCCCTCTGGAAGACCATCATTCTCAGGGGCATGACTCGCAACACCTGAGCTGAAGTTTCTCAGTTGTTTCTTGATGCTGACAGTGTCATCTCTAGCTTTTAGAAGAGCGGCCGTTTGCATTATCTTATACTGAGTTTGTATTACCAAAGTGATATATATATATTTACATAAACCAGCTGTCGCCTAACAGGTTAAACCTAAGAGTTTAAGCTTATTTAGCCCTGTGTGTATCAAGTGGGTGTGCGAGCTGTGGTTGTGGTCACAGCTCTGCAAGTGTTCAACTATCAATCTTGCAGCGCCGGCAAGGCCAGGGCTTGGGCTGTCAGCCCAATGCGGTGACAAGCTGACAGCCACCATCATCTGCACTTCGTTAGAGCATCTCTAATAGAATATACAAATTTGGAGATGTAAACAGGATACAAATTTGGAGATGTAAACAGGATACAAATTTGGAAATGTAAACAGGAGATGTAAAAATTTGCATCTTCAAAAAGTGCATTTTGCATCTTCAAAAAAAAGGCAACTCCAATAGATTATGTATATTTGTGATGTAAAAGTGCAACTCCAACAGATGATGCAAACGAAGATGTAAACTAGTTCAACGGCGGCATGGAGGTGGTGCGGGCTGCGGACTAAGCGGCAGCGACCGAGCACCGAAGGAGCGCCAACGGCCGAGCGATGAGGAGCGGCGCGGCGCTCGAGCCTTTGCCTTCAAATGTGGCAGCGGGAGCTCAAATGGCCAGCAGCATGGGCTCGAATTGGGCGGCGGATTAACAGCGGCGCGGGCTCAAATTGGGCGGTGGATTAGCAGCGGCGGGGCGGCGCAAGAAGCACGAATCAAGTGGCGGCAGCATGGAGGCGGGTGTGCGGCTCGAATCCAGAATCGGCGGGGTGGTAGGGGAGCTCGAATCAGGCGGCGGCGTCGTGGCGACGAAAAAACGACAGACGCAGCCGATTTTCTAGCGGAGGGCGGCGGATGTGCGGCTCGAATCCGCGGTGGCGGTGCGGCGGAGGAAGCTCAAACCTGGAGGCGACGTCGCGGTGACGAAAAAACAGGTGATGCAGCCGATTTTTAGGCCGAGGACGGCGGAAAAGCGATGGCACCGGCGACGGGGGAAGTCGGGTTGGCGCGCGGCTTTCAGTTTTGCATCTGTGTTTACATCTCCGACGGTTGGAGATGTAAATTTGTATCACGAGGTGTTGTATTTTACATCTTCGTGAGGTGGATCTATATCTTCTGTTGAAGAGGGATTTGGGGACCTTGAAAATGAATTTAGTTATTTTTACATCAACATCATCTATTGAAGATGCTCGTTGCATATTTCGTAACAAGATATTGAAGCCCTAGGTTTTCTCTTATCCTTGGCCACCGCAGCTCATCCAATCTAGATTGATTTTCTTCTTGTTGTTCTTCTTCCCTGACTAACTCTCGGCCTCCTTTCCCTGATTGATTCTCGGTCTCCTTTCGATACAGATAGGTTTGTTCCCCGTCGATTTGTTGCTTCCCACCACCACCCATCAATTTACTGCTGCTCCACTCTCGCAACCTTGCCTGGCTGCTCTTCCCGTCAGCAGTCGTCCCAGCACGTCCTCATGTTCCACGAGGCCGCGGGCTAAACTCCAACCATTTTGTCCACGCGCCAAACGGACACAAAAATCGGCCCAAATAAACGTGCGTCCGCCTTTTATCCGTCTGTTGACCCATTTCCAGTCCAAATTTAGACCTCGTTTGCATCGATGCGGAAACAAGGAGGACGCGCGCGATGCCTGCCTACTTCTCTTCCTGGCCCGCTAGTCGGTGGCACATAGGCCATTCTCTTCCTCCCATGGACAGCCAGCACACCCGGCTGCCCCACCCCGTCGCCACCACCACCCAGTTCTGGTGCCTAGGCCACCCGTCCGCGCCCACATACCTCCCTCGCAGCACGCCACCTTCCAACGTCGCTGCCACCACCGCCTCGCCACATCGTGGCAACTTCCCTGACATCGCCGCCAACACCACCTCGCCCACGTGCCCCCGGCCCTTCCTGAAGCGGACAAAAGTGCAACGACCTCGCTCGTCTGACGCCGCCACGCTTGTCGGGCGCCGCCAAGGCCAGCTACCTGGTCCAGAGGAGGCGCGTGGCGCTTCACCGGTCAGCTTCTTCGACGATGCCCGCAAGCTATTCGACGGTTTTGCTCGCAATGTACAAATGGACTCCGCCGACGAGTTCTTTTTCCACAATTTCATTTGCGACTCTGGTGACTCTTCATCCGACAATGAGGAGCTTGCAGCTGCTGTGTTGGTCGTCCATGACCACCTTAGTAGGCAGCAGCCGATGTTCCGGGGCTCGATCCCGGGGCACACTCCAGCGTTGGATCGCAACCGAGAGAGCGGTCATTTCCTACTCTGGAAGGACTACTTCGAGACACCCAACCCGCTCTTCAAACATTACCTATTCCGGCGGCATTTTTGTATGGCTAGGCATGTTTTCAACCATATCCGGGAGGGAATGGTGGCATACGATAAATATGTCTGAGTGCAAGGAGGATGCCCTTGGGAAGATTGGCTTCTCCTCTTATTAAAAATGCACTGCAGCTATTCGGATGCTTGCATACGGAGTTTCCGGTGATCTCATTGATGAGTATGTCCGTATGAGCGAGTGCACATGTTTAGAGTCCATGTATAAGTTCTGCAAGGCTGTGATAGCAGTGTTTGGCCCTGAGTAATTGAGAGAGCCAAATGTTGCAACAACCCGCTTGTTGGTGATGAATGCCAGCAGGGGCTTTTCGGGGATGCTTGGTAGCATAGATTTTATGCACTGGGAGTGGAAAAACCGCCCTTCTGCTTGGCAGGGGCGGCAAGGGGCCATGTTAAAGCTCGCACCGTCATACTCGAGGCCATGGCATTACAAGATCTCTGGATTTGGCACTCTTTGTTCGGCATGGCCGGATCTCACAATGATATCAATGTGCTTCAACGCTCTCCGGTGTTTGCAAGGCTTGCCGAAGGCAACTACCCGAAGGTCAATGTTAACATCAATGGCCACAACTACAACGAAGGATACTACCTAGCTGACGATATTTATCCTCAATGGACTACTCTGATGAAGACAATCTCCAATCCTGTAGGAGAGAAGAGGAAGAGATTTGTCCAAGAGCAAGAGAGTGCTAGGAAGGATGTGGAGCATGCCTTTGGTGTTCTGCAATCTTGATGGGCAATCGTTTAGTATCCTGCTAGAATTTGGAGCACTAAGTTGTGGGAGGTAATGACTGCTTGTGTGATCATGCAGAATATGATCGCAGAGAATGAGCGTCCGGAACGTATCTATGACCAAGGGTTTCAGTTTCAGAGTGACAATGTTGTGCTTGAGCATGGAGGAGCAGCAACGTTTGCACGGTTCGCCTAATTTCATCATCAAATGCGTTGTTGTGAAACTCACATTTAGCTGCAAAATGATTTGATTGAGTATATGTGGGTTCATGTTGGCAACCAATAGATGTATCTTTTCTTAAATGTATCTGAGACAATTTAATTTTTATTTGTCTTGTAAACTATGATATAATTGTTTGGTTGTAAAACTGTGTAAGATATTTATATTTTTTTTGAAAAAAACACGTCCGCAAGTTGGGTGCACTGCCAACCCAAACGCAAAAGGGGGCGGACGACAAAAATCATCAGCACCTTGGAATTGCTCTAACGTTTGCCATTTCAAAGGCTTGCACCATTATTGGAGTGAGCAAACCTCTGCGAACTGAATTTTTGACAAAAAGGACCCCTTGACCAGCGAAAATGTCAAAAAAGACCACCCATGGACAAAAATGTCAAAAAAGACCATCTACACCGTGGCGGCAGGTGCGCCAGCCGACACGTGGCACCTGCCGCCACGGGATCCGGCGGCAGCACCTGCCGCCACCGGCTTAGGCGGCAGCCTCAGCTGCATAGAATTTTGACCGACGACGCATGCGAAAACGGAACGGGCTGGCGACATGGCACCCGCCGCCCCGCTCTCTGGCAGCAGCCTGTGCTGCTTTTCTGTTGGGCCATAGGTGGCAGACGCTTTGCTAGTCGAGATGCACTGGCCAGATGCCTTTTCTGTTGATTGAGTTAGACTAAACACCTCAGTCGGTCAGTCCTGTATTTAGGATTAATCCAGATGACTCCACATAGCACAGGGCAACGAGAGAGAGATGGGTGCACAGAAAACAAAACGGCAGAGGCACCACGGCCAGCAATGCGTCTGCCACACTAAGAACCAACGGACGTGCCGTTTGGCGTGAAAAGCAGCACAGGCTGCCGCCAAGGAGCGTGGCGGCAGGTGCCACATCGCCAGCCCGTTCCGTTCTTGTGTGTGCCATCGACCGAAATTCTGTGCAGCTGAGGCTGCCGGTCGAGCCAGTTGCGGCAGGTGCTGCCGCCAGATCCCGTGGCGGCAGGTGCCACGTGTCGGCTGGTGCACCTGCCGCCACGGTGCAGGTGGTCCTTTTTGACATTGTCGCTCGTAGGTGGTCTTTTTTGACAATTTCACTGGGCAGGTGGTTCTTTTTGACGAAAAATCCTGCGAACTCGCGCAGAGCAAACATCAACCGCAGTTCCAGAACCAGGATAAAAAAATGTAGCAAAGCTCCACAAAAGCAGAGAAATTAGATTGCGATGGATAACAGGAATTTGGCTTTCTAGTGTGAAAACAGAAATGTCAGCACAACAATTCTCACACTGAGTACATGAGGTAAAGTACTGGTTTCCTCATGTAAACCCTTGGTTGACTACAGCTATGCGCCCACTTGTTCCAATATTCAGACATTACAACTTTTTTGGCCAACGATAACGCTGGGAAATATTTGTCCAAGGCAACATGAAAGTCACCGCACTTCAATGATTTATGGAAGAATAAGGGGGTTCCAATGTTCATGCTGTTTCCTATTAGTAATGGACTATTGGCTGGCCCAGTAAGTGTTACTGGTACAGATTACTAGCTGCATCACGTTCTTGTCTGATACTGATCTCACCATCGGTGTTGTATCTGAAAGGGGAACAACAATAATATAACACGTCAGTGTCAGCGGCTAGAGAAACATAATTGTAAACTAATATGCCAGCAACTGCATTGCTTTACTTCTTATCTTGACACTGCTGGCAACCAGTTCCTTATCTGAAGGGCATGAATTAACTGGTAAGTTTTCAGATGTTTCCATCTCCAATTGTTTGCTGCCATCATCAGCTGAGAAAATAATATTGTTAATAATTAGTTTCAGCATCATAGCAAAAGAAGTAATTTCTAGTAGCTGCCAGAAATTTCAAGAATGTTTGCCGCGTGATGTCTCAAGAAAATTCTGAACATAATGGAAATTCACGAGCATGGTATGAAAAGGTTCTCAGAATAGTTCTGAAGAAAGTGGCGTAGAGTTGAACACTGGGAAATCCTACTACAAAATACACCAAGCACCTATGTCCATGTAACAATGACTGGTATTTTCTTGCTAACAAATCAGTGCAATGAAAGATGAATACCAGGTGCAATAAATTAGCTCCATTCAGAAATAGACGGCATTTTAGAAAGCAAGCAAATTCTTACTTTGACAGGTAAAAATAATATAAAATATCTATTTTCGATTGTGTAAAATTTAACCAACATATTCATATAAAATATAACGGTCAAACTTGCATACTGGAGACCATGCTCATGTATAAATGGTGTTTATTTATTAACTTAAGTAGTAACAAATTTGACTAGATAACCATGCAAATAAAGGGTAAAACTAAATCAGGTATTTCTCCAGAATTAGCACATTTTGAACTTCCAGTATCTTATTCTGCTTAAATGGGTGTGTGTAAACCAATCAGAAGGTTACATATACACGGAAATGGATTTATAAGTATTTAACAGAAACAAGCCATTTCAACTTGTCAGAAATGCTTGACTGTCATTGGGCAAATAAAGGATTACAGGCGCCACAGGACTAACCAGCTTTCTTCTCAGCCTTCTTGAACCGTCGATCTTTCTTTCTATCACTATTTGATGGCTTATTGTACAAATCCTTGTACTTTTCAAGCAAATCCTTCTTCTCTTCTAATAGACCAAGCATTTCATATGCAACTTCAACTTTCCGTATATATTCTTTACTAGGACACTTGCGACCACATGCTTCAAGGGCACCGAAAAGCTAAGCCATCAGAGAAGGCAAGGAATGGTAAGATAATATTAGAAATTACCAGCCAATAACGTGAAGGAAAAGAGTAGATAGAGTCAGTGAAGAGTAGAAGACGTTCGAGGTCCATACCTTGATAAGCCTATCTAGCATATTGTTTCTGTAGTAAATTGCCAACATAAGACCGCAGAAACGCCAAGGAACTGAATGCAGGTCATGGGCTATTTTCTTCTCCCAAATTTTATGTGCTTCCTCTGCTCTGTTGTCCTTCTCAAGTGCACGCACTAATTGCTCGTATGTTCTGATGGTATTTCCTTGCCCTTTGCTCAACATCCATTTTATTACCTAAGTTTATAGTTGGCAGAAATTTAATTCATACTGTATAAAAGATAAATTCAATAAAAATAAATTAAATTATAATCTGCAATACTTGGACAATTCTATGCCATTGTTCCTCCTTTTCAAGAGCTACAATTGCTTGCTTTAATGAGGCGAGTGGAAAGTCCTGCTCAAAGGCGATCCATGCATCAAGGGTGCTGTAAACAGCTTCTTTTGAGTCTTCAAGATCAAGAAGCTGCAATTTAGAGATAACAGTAGTTAATTAATTTGTTCCGGTGGCTAACTGCCAGCAATAAATAAAATCTCTAGTTGGGTTTCACATCTTATCCATACTGTGTTCTCTACATAAATAAAGGCTGCAATTTGTGTACTGAGGTGAATCCCAAAATTTCCTACTCTAGCCCAAAGTGCTATTTTTGTGTACCCAGTACTGCATGCTAAGCTGCATATGATAAGTCATTCCGTTGTTGAAACCAAGATAATGTTTGGTAAAACCTACTTACTTGTAAACAACTAAGCATATTGCAATGAATAAGCTACTAAAAGTTTTTAGGGACAACAGTTGCTAGTTGATTACATAGTGCAAGCTCATTACTTGCCTTGAAGGCGCAAGAAAACTTTTTATAGTTCATATTTGGTATATAACAAGTGAAATTGCACTTCTGCAACAACATTTTGATTGTTAGTTATTACATACAATCCTTTAAATTATGCGAACATGTGATTCGGAGCTCTACAGGCACCAGCTAAAGTATAAGTACCGTTGACGCATGATAAACTCAAAAGACAGAAAAGATAATATTAAGACTATCTTTATGTAATGACATACAGTGTTGGTAAGGAATTTCCTTTTTTCTGCTGATGAAAGGGTGTGCCCAACCGGCCCTTTTTTCAACCCCCTTGTGCTCTTTTGTATGCGATCAATGATTGCATCATTATCCTGTGAAGCAAAATCAAATTACTTAACCTGTTGTCCATCATATTCTTGGGATTAACAGCATGAGGCTATAAAAAAGTGTAAGGCCACATGTGAAGCACAGGGCTAAACTCTGTCGAAATACCTTCACGGCCGTACTTGGCTTCTTCAACTCCTTTTGCCGATACCCTCGACGACCATTGGTAACTTTATCATCTGTAGAGAAATTCCTGGTAGCATGCTTGCCGCACCAACCTGCCATGGATTGATATTTCATCAAAGGCGCCAATCATCTAGAAGAAAATGAAGGGTGATTCAATATGGCGAAGTGAAAGAAAGGTCTTGCATGAAACAAACGAGAGTGACTCGGCGTGTAAACTCCATCCCCTGCACAATGCAGACAATATTATTTGGAGAAGTCAGAGGTGAAAAAAGTTTTACTTTCTCAAAAGTTATCTTGTCATGGAATGGAATTAGAGGCAGTGAAGCAAGCAGAAAGCTTAACTCACGTGCTATAAGCTTATAATTGTGCCACTCAAATTTAGAAAAGTGTAATATTGCACCAGAAATGGAGCAAGAACGCCACCAGCTAACCGATAAGGAGCAAGGATGCTTTTAAAGTAAGGGAACGTTTTGACAGCGGATTGGATAAAAGGGAGCAAATCTCACGAGTATGCAGTGGCAGGGTCGGAGGGAGCGAAGCTGGCGATCGGTAGGCGGCGCAGAATGCCGGAGGATCGCCGGAGATGGCCAAGCATGGCTGCGAGAGGAATGAAAGCCCCTTAATCAGTGGCGGAGCTATAAACAAATTGCTGGGCGGCCAAGCTAAAGAAGAACACATTTCAATTCTGAATGTTGTCATTAATAACTATCATGTAAACAACAATGGATTTACATAAACTGTAAACAACAATGGCTTTGCATAAACTGTAAACAACAAGACATTCAGTGATTTATTTATGCTACCACAGACGAATAAACGATAGCCTAACGCTTCATTTGGATGTCTCCATTGGAGAGCTCCGTATTGAATTGGTCTGAATTCCAAATCAGTGAGGAAATGAAATGGCACGAATACGAATTCACCTGTTTGGTTGTCCAGTGAATTGGCCCTTGAAATGCCTCCGAGATTTCAATACCAGATCATGTTTGGATGACAAACTTTGGAATTAACAAACAACACGTACTCTCAAATTCGAAACAATAAACTTTATGAGACATGGCAGGAAACTTAATACCCATACTGAACACTTGTCTACATTCTCTTGATTATGAAATCAGACATCTCGGCAAAAATATTTTAATGGCTGAACTTTGGTACTAACATCTGATGTAAACATTATAAAATTAGCTAATCAGAGAGGGATATGGAGGGAGGAGGAGAAGAGGAGGTAGGCTATGGCCATGCTGGAAGAGTAGAAGAATTCATACAGGGAGCGGACATGGAGTAGAGAAGCAGAGGAGCTGCAGCTCTGTCAAGCATGGTGCAGAAAGAGGGGGTGTACAGGAGGACGGAGGGGCATGGCATAGGGGGACGTGGATCCAGGGGGTCAGGGCGCGGCTGATCCAGAGGGGGGCGCGGCTGATCCAGAGGGGGGCGCGGGCTAGAGGTCCCGGGCCGCCGCAGACCTCCATCTTGGTCGCCGACCGGCGCTGGGATGGGATGTGGTACGGGGATGGGATGCGGCGCGGTACGGGGATGGGACGCGGTACTGGGGTGGGGCAGAGGAAGAGGGAACGGGGAGAAACGACACCTGCGCAGCCGCCGATGCTCGTGGTGGTCGGCGCCGCCGAGCTCCTAGGTCGCGGCCGACCTCCCTACTCTTCGGCCCTGTTTGGATACTCTAACTCGGTTAAAGGTTAGAGTTAGATTCTAACCCAGAACTAACTCTAACCAAAAAATAGTACAAAATCTAGCTATGAACTAAGGACGCGTCTAGTGGGCGGCCGGCCGCCCTGGGATCGCTAGCCAGCGGCCACCCGAAAAAAAAAACCACCTGGTTCCCCCTCAAGCGAAAAGAGGAAACAGTCCCCCACTCGCCCACTCGCCCACGTGGTCCCTGCCCGTCGGAGCGAAAAAGGCAACTGCCCCGCCCACCAGCTGGCCGCGGGATCACGTGCACCCTCCTCGCCAAACCATGCCCTGCGGGATCACGTGCACCCTCCTCGCCAAACTACGCCCTGGCTATCTTCTTCTTCCTCACGAAAGAAGGAGGATCTGCCCAGGTTGCAGAATCCACTCCATCTCTCGCCCCCACGCCTCAGCCCCACCAACGCTGCCTTCTTCTTCTTCTGCACGCCAGAAACAGATCCAAACGCAATCGCCCCCAGCCCTTCTTCCTCCTCCTACACAGCCGCCATGGGAGCCCCAAAGTAGAAGGAGCTGCTTCAAGATCTAAAGGGCAGGGTGGTCAGAGCCATACCAGGCAGTAAGATCGAGCAGGTAAGCCCCCTCTGCACCTCTTCACTTCCCCCTTCTTCATGGATCCATGGAGAATCTGCTTCAAAAAAGAGGTGAATCTGGCACATCACACCAGATGTTAAACATGCTGGATGTGTTAAACATGCCAAAAACTACCACCTGGATGTGTTAAAACAAGCCAACTAAAAACGAGTTATCTGGCCAATTAAAACATGATTAAAGCCAACTTCTAGTTATTATTTGCAAAATGAACAAAAAATTGACTGCCCAATGCTTTGTTGAACATGTGCAACGAAAAATTCATAAATGTGCAACTAAAACATGGCTCAAAACTCCTTAGTAGGTGAAAGGCCTCCCTCAAATGGTCAACGAAAAGTGCTACAGAACAAAGATGAGGGTAAAAAGAAGGTTTTGGAAAAACTTACAGAAAACCTCAGTGGCATAACAACCTTCTTTGACCCTTCTGGTAAGTTATCCATGATGTGTAAGATTCCAGTCTCAATAACAATTTTTGACAACCATTGAACCGGCTTCATCGAATCAACTAACTCCTTTAAAGAAATGTAGAAAGCACCATACCTAATTATCTCAGGGCTGATTTTTTTTGAAAGCAATAAAAAGACAAGTTAGCTCGAAGGGTCACAGCAGCAAAAAAAATGTGCATGAAAATGAAAAAAGAACAGTGTGCAACTAAAAGTCCTGTTCTGTGCAACATACTATGCTTTCTGTGCAACTAAGTGGCTGGTGCTATGCAACTGAAAAAGATATGTATGTAGGCTGTGGGGAGTTAGTTTACCTGGTAGCTCCATCATTTGCTCCTTTGTGATGCCTGACCCAATACAAGAGGGCAGCGTAAAGCTTGTTCACTACCTCATTGGTGCTGAAAGTCTTGTTCTTGTTGTAGTCGATGAATGGAGACCTTTGAGATGCTGCGGGCCTTCTTACCCTCCTCTGTCTTCGTGCAAGAGGTGGCCCCGAAGAACTGCTCGTGCCAAGTTCTGGTTCTGCGCATATCGGGGTGTGGCAATTCTCTGGTAAACCAACATCTAGTTCTTGAGCTATTGCCTTGCCAACATCAGCAGCATCACATCCTTCATTCACAGCTGCTGGGTCTAACTCACACTCATCGATGCTAATCACACCGGCTTCCGCTGTATCTACTACTGGAGCATCACCATCTATGCCGAGGTCAAAAGATGGTGCATCGCAGAACCCATCATCATGATAAGAGTTTGATCTTCGTAAGGGTTCAAGGACCAGGGCATCTCCTTGCGGCACAAACATGGGTGCATCATTCACTGACTTGGTTTGCAATAGTGTTGTAGTTGGCGGCCTTGGAGGCTTGCACCTACTTATAATGTCGAACACCTCCTCTTGTGTTAATGGTTGCTGAAAGACAACTCTTGAGGACGACACTTTGATAGTTGGATCACCTCCTTTTGTGTTTGGCATTGAAGCATCTCTATCAGTAGGCACCTTGGGACTTGCAGTTGCAGTGGTGCCTTCCTGACCAGCTGTGGTGGTTTTGACTGTGACCATACCGCTAACTGACACATCAGTTGGCACACTGGTATCTGTAGTTGGCATCTTTCCAGTCTGAGTTGGCAGCAACCTGGCAGAGCTTGGCACCCTTGCATCAATGGCTGCGGCTCGCAGCTCTCTCTCGTCTCTGAACCCCGAATCTTTTGTGGCCTGTTCCCCCTTTGCGCCCCTGGCAAACTTGACAATCTTCTGCTTAGGTGGTTTTGGTGGGACTGTTGAAAGGGGAGTCTTCCCCTTGATCTGTTGAACTTCTCTGACATTGGTTGGCTCTCTGCTCACTACTGTTGGCATATCAGTTTGAAGCACAACTTCCTTGACCATATTTACTTCAGCATCTTCACTCACCATCTTCTCCTTGGTTTGAGGCAACTGCAGATTCTTCTTCATTGAAACTGCTTTACACTTCTGGACCATATGAGGGTTTGCCGTGGATGTTGCCTTGCTCTTGCTAGAGCTTAGGTCTGGGAGCTGCTTTAAATATTCCTTGTATTTTTCCTTTGAATGAACCCAGTCAAGACCCTTTCCTGCTTCCTCCATGTCAATTTGATTCTTTTCAGCTTTAGTTGATAAGAACAGGCTCTTGTCAATGGCAAAGTTGATCTTCTCACACATATCTTTGTCGCTGAAATCTGGCACGGGAAAGGTGGTTGGCAAAGCTGGCTTCAAGTTGCAGAGCTTGAACATATCAATGCTTCCCTGAGACTCTGCTTCGTCATTTTTCTTTGACTTTGGCAAATCCTTGTCTTTCCAGCAAGTCTTGTCAATCAACAACTGTAGTGTGCTCCTGCTACTCAATGAATTGCTGCTGCTCGCAGGGGTGGCGTGAATGCTAGTCCTCCTGGATGTGTTGCCACCTGTACCACCAGAACCAGGAGCGTTGTCATCATCATCGTCATCGCTGCTGTCGCTGCCTCCATTGGATCCCCCTTTATCATCACCATAATCATCCTCGTCTTCTTCATCCTCGTCTTCTTCCCTCTCACTGCCATCAGCTGCTGCGCCTTTGCCTTCTCCCCTCTCACTGCCATCAACTGCTGCCCCTTTGTCCCCGTCCCCCTCTCTGGCCTCACCTTCTTCTTCCTCCTCCTCTGCATCACTATCTTCTTCCTTGTTCTCCTCCTCTCCTTTGTCCTCTTCTTGTTTGTCCTCCTCCTCCTCCTCCTCCTCCTCCTCTTCCTCCTCATCCTCCTCCTCCTCTGCATCTTCTTCATTGTCATCCTCATCCTTGTCCTCCTCCTCTGATTCATCCGCATCTGTCTCCTCATCATCGTCAGCATCTATCGCTGCTCCCATTTCCTCATCTTCTTCTGAATCATCCTCAACAAATTCTTCTTCTTCTTGTATAGTTGACCGCCATCTCTTTCTTTTTGGAGCACGGCGTGATGCCCCAGTTTGCATTGATGGCTGCTGTACGTAAGGATCAATATCTGGTTCCTCGTCATCAATCTTGGCAACTTCTTCAATGAAGGTGCCAACCTGTTCAGTTACAGCCTTGCATAGCTCATTGACCACTTTCGCAATTTTTGCCTTTTTCTGCATCAACACAAAAAAGATTCAGTACTGATTCAGTTAGAAAAAATAATAAAAAGTAAAAATGTCTGTAACTGACCATGATGTGATAAGCAAAAACGACTAATACGCACTTTCTGCCCAACTAAAAAACATGATTCTAGCCAACTACACATGCACTGTGGCACAAAGTAAAAACCATGCATTTCTGCCAAAAGTTGATGACAATGGTTGTAAATGAACACTTTGACTATCCAAAAGAACATGTGCAACTACAAAAGCTTATATGTGCAACTGAACATACATCACAGCCAACTAAATTCTGAATTTTCGCAACTACAAAAGTTATACATGTCCAACTGAATATACATCCCAACCAATAGAAAAAATATTGGTAAGTGATACAAGTTTATGTATGCAAAACACTAACCTGCGGATTGTATGTTATTGGTAACTTGGATGCCACAAATGCTTCAGCTTGCAAAATTCCACCAAATAGTGGTGTCTGCTCCGTGCCTCTATACTCCTCTTTAAGCTGATGTAAAAAAAAGAGAAACAGAAAATAACAAGGTTATCAAAATAGATTTGTGTGTTGAATGAAACCACACATTACAACCTGTGCAACTACAAACAAGATACTGGGGTAGACAAATTCAACTATACATATATGCAACTGAACAAAGACACAAAAACTGTGCAACACACATGGCACCTAAAAAAAAGTTCCTACCAACTGATGCAACACATCTGTGCAACAAGATTAGTAAAACTGTGCAACTTAAAAAAGATAGTGTGCCAATTTAAAATGAACATGTGTGCAGATTGCCAAACTTAAAGTTATAATCTGTGCAACTACATGCATTGTTGTGCCAACTGATGACAATTTTCTGTGCAATTTCCAAAAAGAGTGACCAGACATCAAAAGAACATAGAAGGAAGACACTGTTGGAAAAAAACAAAAAAGAACTCACTTGTAATTTGCCGAACACACCAGGAGAGATAGTATCCTTCTTGATCACCTTGGCAATTAGAGTACTATCCCATGCATTCGATCGTATCGCGCAGTTGCTTACTGGGATGTCATGTACGAGCGCATCAAGGTATAGTATCTGCACCAGACCCAAACAAAAGAAAAAGCCAAGTTCAATTATTGTTATGAGAATTTCAGCAAACTATAACTGCACAGAAAGAACAGGAACAGATGGAAAAAAGTGGTCGTTTTCACTAACCATCAAGTGATACAAGCAGCAGCAAACAGTTTGCTTCTCCTGGTCCATGTTCCGGAAAGCTTCGTTAATGTGTTCTGCTACAAAGAGGCAGATGTTTGTATTCTTTAGCATTTGATGATCTAGCACAAGTCCATAACACTTTGGGCTGAGCTTCAAGGCCGTGGTTGGTGCTAGAAAAGTACTGAAGGCAATCGCAAGCCAGGCCATAAAAAATGTGTCATCCGTTCTTCCAGCCATATGCTCAATCATCTTGAGCCATGTAGTGATCTGGGGATGAGAATTTCCAGTTATGTTGAAAGCCTGTCTGAATCTCCTAGTGGCATCCTTGTCAACTAAATATCTGACTTTTGGACCCTTGTTTGGGAGATCAAATACCCTCTGAACACTGTCAGCATCGACACGGATCCTTCCCCTTCCTGGGAAAACCATTTCAGAGGTCTGTGGCTGGTAGGACTGCACCAGAAACTTAGTGAGGTCCGCTGGAAGTGTGTCTGATAAGTTCAATAGCCCCCCGACCGACCTCGAAACTAGCTCTGATTTCTGTAGTGGAGTTAGAGAGGCGTTGAAATTTGCAAAGCGCGCTGGTGATGCCCTTATCCTGCCTGCTTGTGATGGTCGCTCCACATCTTCCCCTGGATACACCTCAACTCCTTCACCGCTGCCCTGTTGATTAGAAAATGAAAGCATTACACAAACATTAAACACAAGAGAAAAAACAAGAATGAAAAAAAACTAGCAATCATCATTTGGATCAGTATTAGAATGAGCTATATATTCATAAAATGGATCATGCCAACTAATATGATGTATTTGTGCAACTAATAAAGCTCATGAGGACAACTGCAAAGACTGCCATTGTGCAACTGAATGTGCAACAATAAAACAGTAAATAAAAAAAGAACGAGACCTGGCAGCTACAAAAAGTTCTAGTGTATGTGCAACAATAAGAAATGATATTGCAACACAAGAAAAACAGTAACTAAAAAAAAGGTTTGCAAAGAACTATTCAAATAGCTCATAAAAACACACAAAAAACCCGCATACCTCAGCATCTGCTGTGGAAGATGCGACAGCTTCTCCAGCAACTGTTGCCTGCACAAAAAAATGACCACTGATGTCAACTATGAAAAGATGCCAACTAGTGAACTACAAGATGCCAACTAATGCCAACTAATGTCAACTGTATTTAAATCAAAATGACTAGAGATGTCAACTACAAAAAGGTTGTTATTGACAGACTAAAAAACAAAAAATAGTGTTCCGAACTGCTGCATAATTTCATCACTATCTAAAAAAGGCGAGAAAAAACACTTATATTTGAGATTTTACTTACCCTAGAAGATGACTCAGCTCCCTTGCCAAGTGTTGCACGTCTAGTCCGCTTTACAACACGGAACTGATCAGCATCCTAAGAAAAAAACATGAGCATGGGAAAAAACAAAAAAATGTTATATGACCCAAACAAAACCAAAAAAATGGACTTGTGTCATCAACATGCCACTTACCTCAACATCCTCTCCCTGCTCAACACTCTGCGCAGGGCGTGGCTGGCGATTAGCAGGACGCTTCGAGTTCCGACGAAGAGGTTGACTTCCAGAACGCTAATTAAGCAACCAAAAGAAAACATGAAAAAAAGACATTAGCATACATGCATAAGTTGAAAAACAACTCAAAAACAAAAGAAAAAAAGTGAATAAAAATACATCTCCTTCATTGCCACCCGCATCTCCTCCTATTATAACCATTTTTTCCCTGCGGAAGGAAATACAACAAAAAAACATAGTTAGAAGATGTGGACAACCAACTACTACAATCATGCAGCCAACTGGGCAGTAAACCTTGTGCAAACTGGACATCAAATAAGCCAACTAACTTTTTTCTGCCTAATTATTACTTGCCAACTGTGACAAGTAATACCTAGATAGAAAAAAGTTAAGTAAAGGCAACAAGCTCAGTGAGATAACTTATTCTGAAAAAAGCGTCCCTAGTTGAACATGAAGGGAGACACATGAAAACAACCACATCCACAACAAAAGACTTGCACACTGAGAAAAATTAAAATGGAAAATTGGCAAGCATTGGTACTAATTTGCACAAATCAAGGGGTCCTAGTTGCACAAAGCAGGAGAATAACACATAAACCACCACAGCCACCACAACGCTGGTGGATTGGGTAGATTATATTGGAAAATTGGCAAGCATTGGTGCTAAAATTGTACAAACAAAGAGTCCCTAGTTGCACACAGCAGAGGGGGGAACAGCCAACTAGTAAAAGTGTATAACATATGCAACTAAGTAAAACCAACTAAGTAGAGCAACTGGCACAAGTGTATAACATATGAATAGCCAACTTAGTAAAAGTGATGCAGCCAACCGAGCAGGCAACTTGTGCAACTGAACACAGTATAGATAACCACCTAGTACAAAAACAGTGAGCCAACTGACCAAAACAACTGCTGCAACTGCAGAGCATATGGACAGCCAAGTACTATATGGACGCAACCAACTGAGGAGAATTTTTTGCAACTAACCACTTAAATCTCTGAACACCAACTACGAAATCAGCCAATGCATTGCACACAAAAACAGTGAGCCAACTGACCAAAACAACTGCTGCAACTACAGAGCATATGGACAGCCAAGTACTATATGGACGTAGCCAACTGAGGAGAATTTTGTGCAACTAACCACTTAAATGTCTTAACACCAACTACGAAATCAGCCAATGCATTGCACACAACATTGCGCACATCTAATACAACTTACAGAATAACTAAGAATCATGAACAGATCTCAAATCTTTGCAAAAATTGAACGGAACATGAAGTAAACAGCCAAATCGCCCCTAAAATCGCGCAAACGGGGACTACACGTTGACCCTGTCCAGCCACCCCCGTGCCGTGAACTACGCCTCCAACGATTCCCCCGCGAGGAGAACCACCCGCAAGCCGTCGCCAACCTGAGCACTCCGCCGCGACGCCCCGTTCGGTGGAGAGGATGGCGAGGAGGAAGACGAAGACGGAATGGGGAGAGAACTCGCTGTGGCGAGGGATTTCAGGCCACCTTGTAGATCCCGACCACCGTTGGGCGCGTGCTGCGAGATGGGAGAACGGAACTCAACGTGACCAAAATCGAAGATAAGCGGGGGTAGTTCGCGTCGTTCCCGAACCCTAGAGAGCATTCCCCTCGCATTTCGGCACCATCCGCGCCCCGCGAGATAGAGAAAGGAAGGAGAAGCACGTAGAAGTGAAGGGAGAGCATACCTCCGGCGGCGAGGAGCACCAGCGATTCCCCGGCGAGGAGAACCACCCGCAAGCCACCGTCAAATCCGAGCACTCCGCCCGCCACGCCCCGTTCGGTGGAGAGGATGGCGAGGAGGAAGACGCTGAAGGAAGGACGGGAGAGAGAGCACGCTGCGGCGAGGGATTTCAGGCGCAGATTTTGAAAACCGCCGCCCACGACCCCCACTACTCTCTCCTCTACCACTGATAGGTGGGCCTCCCACGTCCGGATGCGGACAAAACCGCCCACGACCGTGGTGCGCGACCAATCCAGACCAGGTGGCACCTGGCGGATCTGGGAGCGATCGCTCGCGCGATCGAACGGCCACGGGCCGGCCGCCCGTTTCAGTCAGTTAGTGGCCGGCCACTTTTTAGACTTTAGGATGAACTAATCAGAAGTTTTGTCAACAAATCTAGTTATGGACAACTCTTGCTGACTTGTTGCTCACTAGCTCACTCCATTCGGCTCCGATCACTCCTACTTGACAGATCGAACCAAATAAATGGAGGGCGGCTGGGCATGCGTGTGGTATGTACCTTGACGGCGACCGGAGGATGAGCGGCAGCCGGAGGACGAGCGGCGGCTGGAGGAGGACGAGAAGCGCGGCGTCCGTAGGAGGTCGCGGTCAGAGGAGGACGAGCGGCGGCCGGAGGAGGTCGCGGCTTGGGTGGGCAGCGCGGCGCCCGGGCCGGCGGCGCGGCGCTTGGGTGGGCGGTGCGGTGGGGAACGAGATGGGTCGCGCGAGGTGGTGCGGGATCTGGCGTAGGAGGGCAACTTTTTTAGTTATTTTTTTGTGGGGCCCGGCAAAACTAGCCCAACTAGCATCTCCCCACAGGGATAGTTTTTCTACATAGGTTAGAGCCAACTAACTGAATCTAACCCACCTGTTTGGATTCTTTTGAGCTATTTGAACCCAAAACAACTCAAACTAACACTAACTCTAGGATCCAAACAGGGCCTTCGCCGTGAAGTGGATCTTTTGTCTCGTGAGCGAGCCTGAGTGCTATATGCTCTTGACCTTCGGCTTGTAATAGACTCGCTGCGAACTGCATCTGGCCTATGGCCGGTCCCGAACTTCTCGTGCCACCGCATTCGCGCGGCCTGAGCCTCCGCGCTCGTTTCGTTTGTCCTAAAGACTATTCTGTCACGCTGCCTAGTTGTGGGCTTTATTAATTTAAAGTCGGACGCCCCTAGCGTCTATGTTCTAAAAAAAAGTCCACCCGGAGTGGGATACATTAAACCCTTTAAGAGTCGCGCAAAGAGCGGTCGCTCGTGCGTGCCACGTCTCACAGGTACGACAAAGAAAAAAGAGAAAGATAAAAAGAAAAGAGCAGCGACTGGTCGGGCGCGTTCTCTTCCCCGGGCGGACCTAGGGTTGCCGCCGTCGCCGCCGTCCGCACATCCCATGCTCCCAGCTCCGCCAGCGCCCGCTCCTCCGTCGAGAGGGCAGGAACATGGTGGCGGCGACCGGTGGAGAGGGGGCGTCCGGGTCAATGAGACGTTGTGGTACGAGGTGAATCGGCGGCAAGCCCGGCGCCAGCGCTACGCGCCGCCTCTCCGACTCCTCACTCCGTCCTCGTCCACAATGGCCGCTGCCGCCCTCACCTGCGCTCGTGCCCTCTTCATCTCCGGCCGTGAGCTCCATCCCGTCCAACCTCATCTTCCCGGATCTTCTTGGTTTTGGTCCGGGAGCATACGGGTGCGGATCAAAGCGTTGATGGACAGGTTCGTGAAGGAGTTGCAGAAGGCGCTGGACGCGGACATCCAGGATCGCATCATGAAGGAGCGGGAGATGCCAGCTACATCAGGAACGCAAACGCGAGGTCGCCGAGAGGGAGGCCGTTTGGAAGGCCGAGCTCTCCCGCCGCGAGGTAGTAATCGAAACCCGTCCATGTCTTACTGTCGTCTCCTTTTCTGTCAAACCGATTCATCTGCGTGTTTATACCCTGGTGTTGATTCATTTGATGGTGTCGATGGCATGATGCCTTCAGTAAGGGATCAGGTGCTGAATTCTGGTGCATTCCAAACTATATATTAAATTTACATTTCCACTACCAGTAAACCATGTTGTCATCAATCTCTGATGTGTAGAGTTGACAGAGAAGATTCAGTGTTGCGATGGTCACACTCTCCTTGAATAATGTTTGTGCTGCACGGTCCTACGCCTTCTGGTGAAAGCATTTTTAGGACCTTCAATGAGCTCTTCACTTTTTCTGTTAGCAGTGCTGAGATTTAGTGGGTTTAACTGATATTGGAAAAATGATCTTGATATAGTGAGTTTAACTGGTATTTGAAAAGTTTGAAGGGTTGACGGCTTCAGGCACAACATGCATTTTCTTGCTGTGGTACAACCTAGGCTCAAAACATCATTTTCTGTCTAATGCTTCAATTAAACCTCTTTTTTTAGTCTACTCTTTTAACCTCATTTCTTTAAACTCTCTTTTGAAATAGTTTTGAACTAGTGATTCAAGAAAATTTCAAAACCTATTGCACTTGTTCAGTCCATAGATCAAATTTCACAAAACATAAACCTGAGACTAATCAACTCATAAGTTGCACGCTATCCTGCCTCCCCTCCCCTCGAGACCGCTCGCCACACAGCCTAATAGCCGGCCCTAACCCGGAAGGATTCCGCCCACAATTTTCTTTTCTGTAAAATGTTTGGCACCTGTGTTTTATAATTCCAGTGCCCAGCGGGTTCAATTTAAGGTACTCTTTAGATCTGAAGTTTGTAGTGGAGTTGCTGTTGGTTCATTCATATTCGTTCAGTACTGCCTCTGAATTTTGGTTCTACAAGTCTTTAGACCTCTTATCTTTGCTACGACTAGATTATAGGAGAATTTTCTGAAAAATAGATAGAGAGGGTGTATATCTGATCCAGCAAGTTGCAGGATGATGCTGAGAGTTTTCAAACACCATTAGGTTATTAGCAATCTTTTGTCAATATTTGCCATTGTTGGATATTCACAAAAATTTAGGAATGTATGTTGTCAAAAGATTTTAAACCCTTGGTCATCGGGCTGTGATCATATTATCCTTTGTTATCTGACTGGAGCTATTGTTGAATATTATTGACGAGTGTTTTGCTATTTTGGATTGTCTTCCAATATTTGTTGTTTGAGCTGTTGTGCTTGTTAGTGGAATAATATCTTTACAACAGGTAGTAGTCGCCGGCTCACAAACACAAAGTAATGCGACTTACTTACTCATCTGCTTCTTTAAACTATTGGGAGTTTGGGACCCACTAAAGAATTTGCAGCGACAACATATATGGTGATATCCAACGAAGCTTGTTTGGCTGTCTGTTCTCGATTAATGCAGAGGCCCGAAGCCGAACTCATTCATGGTTCTATCTTTTAGATACATGACAGAGAATCAACAAATTCACTTCGATCTGTTTGATGCAGAGTGTACAGAAAGTGACTGTCGACTGGTAGACTGTTGAATATACGTGCAAATACATATTTATATTGGGTATTTTATTGCTTAATATAGTAAGAACCAGATATTGTTACTGTCTGCCCACTAAGATCTGTAAACCACACCTTGTTGATGCATGTGAAGTTACATGTTAGTAGTTTCTTGGTTATTCCTTGGCTAATATGCTGGATTATTCTGCGTACATGTGTTATATCTTCTTACTTGCATGCTTGTTTGTCTTGACAGATGGCAACTTCTTTGGGGTTGTGTCAGCAAGCTTTATTCAACTTCTTTGGAATGTCGTAGGATAATTGCCATGATTTAGCTTTAGATTCCCACATGTTTCTTGATCTGAGTGTATGCTCATGTGGTAGTTAATTATTTGGTTCCATGACGAGGAATATGGAGATCAAGTTGCACACTATCAAGAGGCCTTCTCCAGAGGTATTCTACAAGTTATCGGAATAGATCCTCTTCATTCCCTGTACCTTGCAGCATCTCCATCTAAGGCTGGAGTTCTGCACCTACCTACCTGTTGGTGTAATAAATTCCAACTATGAAACTAAGCATCAATTTATGTCCTACACATAGTGTTGGCAGTGTGTCATTGGTGCTTATGTTAATTGTTGGGTAGATGTTCAGTACTGCCTCTGTATTTTGGTTCTGCAAGTCTTTAGACCTCTTATCTTTGCTATATGACTAGATTCAAGGAGAATTTTCTGAAAAATTAGATAGAGTGGGTGTATATCTGATACACAGGATGACGCTGACAGTTTTCAAACACCAGTAGATTATTAGCAATCCTTTGTCTAGGGTACAAATTTCGCCACTGGCAAGTCTGACAGTTTTTCTTTTTCTTTTCCTTCCAACTGATGTCTGTTGTAATATAAGATACTACACATTATGGATTTGTGTGAAAGTGAGTTGTTGCTTTTCTCCCTGTTGATTACCCCAACAAGGGTGAGGCTGGGGAAAACACATGCCTTTCTCTGTATTTTTAGTTAATGTGTTAACTTTTTTATTTGCAACTTAGATTGTCTGATGCATTTCGTCTCTGTACAATTAATAAGATCTTCCTCGTCTTCCTTCCTCTCCTTCTCCACCTCTTAATTTCCAAGTGATTTTAGTGTGGTGTTACTTTTAGGTAAACCTAGAAACTTCGGGAACTTAAAAATTAGGCAAACCATTCTTGCAAGAACAACAACTTTGTTGTTGACTGGATGCACTGTGCCTTATTTATGTGTGAGATCTGTAAATTGAGGTGTCTTGCCGTGGTGTTCAACTTCTTACACAGTCTCTAGCTCGCTAGGCTGGGACTTGAACCACCATGCAATCTGAAGGAAGACTACCAGTTGGAAGTTGTGTTAATTAATTTATATGTACTAACTTATATTTATGTGTTTTTAGAGTGGATGGTCTGATGTAATGGTTCGAACTGTTATCCTTCTAAAAAGAGACAAATCGTCGGATTGTTTTGCTATATAGTGTTGATGCCTCCTTAAAACAACCAAGGCTTCTTTTTCATCAGATATAGAACTGTGATTCTGTATATTATATTTATTACTATATCTTTTTTAACAGAATGAATGCCATCTTCTATTTTCTTCCATTCAACACTGTAAATTTCCATCTTCTATGAGGAATCCATAATGTCATGCTAACAACTCTTAGTCTGTTATTAGTAGAAGACAAATGTGTGTAAACGTGTGAAAATGGTTGCATAGGACATGATGAGGTGCTCGAGCAATACAAGTGCGCACAGATACGCCCAAGAGGCACGCCATGGGCGTGCCCCAGACACTAGTCTGATATCGCGGGGAGCACCAAATCAAACGTGGTGTCCCGGACCTCTAAAAAATGAAAATTTTGCTAAATTATGTGCTTCAACATTGACAACATGACTCTCAAACACAAAAGTACAATGAAATGAAGATGCTCTGAGTTTTATCTCATTAATAATTACTCCATACGTGCCCCTAGCATTCTTGTTGATGTCAGCCACCACCTATTGGCAATCAGATCCCACCACAAAGTTTTAAACACCTAGGTCCTCTGCAAGTGCCAAGGCCTCCCGACACGCCATTGCTTCAAGGGAGGCTGGGTCTGTAATCCCCTCAATCACTAGAGCTGAACTTCCCAGATAATTTCCTTCTTCATCCCTGCATACAGCCGCAGCGGAACCTCCTCTTCTGCCTAGAACACCCGCATCCACATGTATCTTGCAGTGTCATGTTGGTGGCTTCTTTGGCCGTGTGTGCACCCGAGTGCTTGGAACCACTCTTTCGGCCCCTCTCTGATCATTCTCCTTAACAATGCCGAGGTCAGCTATAAACCTTGTGATGAAACCGTGGGTCGTATGGGGACTCTGGAAGCTAGCTTCATGGATAGTCTTGCGCCTCGCATGCCATATGGACCATAATGTTACCACTACCAGCACAAACTCTTCATGAGATAGCAATTCCAAGAGCGTGAACAACCACTGCTTCGCCTTAGGCTCCGATATAGCTATGATTTTATGTGTAGTCTCCTCATCGACAAGGGCCCAAACGCTTCTCGACGAAGTGCACTCCAAGATTGAATGACGCCAGGAATCCCGGACTCCGCACATTCCGCATTGAGGGGAATCAGCCATATGACGATGAGCTCAAACATCATTTGTCGGAAGTGAATGTTTCGATAGTCTCCATAAGAACATCCTTACTTTGCCTGGAACTGTTGTTTTCCACAATGTTTTCCAAGCCCCCTCGTCAGCCCTGGAGTTGGAAGGACCTGAAACTTCCTCAAGCCATGCTTCTCATCGGTTCCTGGTAGCAACAAGCATGTTATATGCTGATCTCACAGTGAAGGATCCATGCTTTTCATAATGCCATGCCCAAAAGTTGGCGATATTACACGTGCACAAAGGAATCCCTAGTATGACCTGAGCATCCATCGGCATAAAAGTTGCTTGGACAAGCTGTCTATTCCAGGAAGCGGTCACACTAGTTATGAGCTCAGAGACCAAAGTAGGTGGATTTTGTGAAATACATCCATAAGGCCGCATCATTTCCTCTCTTGGTAACTAGTTTTGTGTCCAAATATTTGTGTCTGCTCCATTCCCGGTCCGTTTGATCAAGCCTTGCTTCAATATGTCTCTTCCCTCGATGAAAGCGCGCCAAACCTGGCTCGGGTGGCCTCCCAACTCCGCTTCCAGGATCTCAGAATTAGGGAAGTAGACACTTTTCAGAACTCGTGCACTTAAAGCTTTTGGATATTGTAGCAGCCGCCAAGCCTGCCGTGCCAACATGGATAGATTGAAAAGCTCAAAATCTTTGAAACCAAGACCTCCCATGCCCTTGGGTTGAGTCATTGTTTTCCAAGAAACACAGTGCGGTTTTCTCTTCCCATCTTTGGTCCCCCACCAGAATTTGCGGATGAGCATGTTTAGATGTTCGCACAACCCTCTAGGAAGTTTGAAGCATGACATGGAGAAAACTGGGACTGCCTGAGTAACAGGTTTGACAAGTACCTCCTTGCCCGCCAAAGACATGGTACGTTTTACCAACCCCGAACCTTACTCCAAAGGCGACCCTTGAGGTACTTAAAAGCCCCATTCTTCGAACTTCCTATATCTGAAGGCATTCCCAAGTACTTTTCATTGAGTGTTTCGTTGGGAAAGTTGAGTGTTTCCTTGATTTCTTGCCTGACCAAGTCAGGTACTCCCTTGCTGAAATAAATTGAAGATTTAGAATAGTTGATATGCTGCCCCGTTGCTTAACAGTATGTGTCTAGTACATGGTACACCTCATTTGCCCCCACACCATTGGCCTTGAAGAACAGCAGGCTGTCATCAACAAATAGGAGATGGCTTACCGGTGGCGCCGTAGGAGCTACCTTTAGACCATGCAGATTGGATGACTCACTTTTTGATTTTAACAGGCACAAAAGGTCCTCTACTGCCAGCAAGAACATGTATGGAGATATAGGGTCCCCTTTTATGATACCTCTTGACAGAATAAATTGTTGGAGCTTCTTCCCATTGAATAACACATAAAACTTAACTATGGTGACCAGGCTCATAATAATATCAACCCAGCGGTCAGAAAAGACTAACTTTATCATTATTGCCTTTAAATAAGGCCACTCTACCCTATCATAGGCTTTCATCGTATCAAACTTGAGTGCACATGACTGATTATTCTTGGCTTTGTTTCTCTTCATAAAATGCAAGCACTCATACGCTGTGATGATGTTGTCCGTGACCAACCTGCCTGGGACAAACGCTAATTGCTCCTCTGAGATTATATCAGATAATACTACCTTTAGTCTATTAGATATCACCTTTGAGGCAATCTTGTACAACACATTACACAAGTTGATTGGGCGGGACTGAGAAAGTAGAGTTGGGTCTTTTACCTTTGGTATGAGAACCAAAATAGTATCATTTATGCTTTCTGTCGACTTCGTGCCATCCACTATCCTCAAAACCGCCTTGGTGACTTCATCACCGCAGTCCCAATGGTGCTGGAAAAAATGCACTGGGTATCCGTCTGGGCCCGGTGCTTTAATTTGGTACATCTGGAAAAGAGTTGTCTTTACTTCCTGATGTGTATATGGAGCATTTAACATTTCATTCATGGCCGGTGTAACTCTGGTTGGAAATGTATCAAGCACCTGTTCCATATTATTGAAGGAAATATGCCCTAGAGACAATAATAAAGTTATTATTTATTTTCTTATTTCATGATAAATGTTTATTATTCATGCTAGAATTGTATTAACCGGAAACTTAGTACATGTGTGAATACATAGACAAAACATAAATGTCCCTAGTATGCCTCTACTTGACTAGCTCGTTAATCAAAGATGGTTAAGTTTCCTAACCATAGACATGTGTTGTCATTTGATGAACGGGATCACATCATTAGGAGAATGATGTGATGGACATGACCCATCCGTTAGCTTAGCATTATGATCGTTACAGTTTCATTGCTACTGCTTTCTTCATGACTTATACATGTTCTTCAGACTATGAGATTATGCAACTCCCGAATACCGGAGGAACACCTTGTGTGCTATCAAACGTCACAACAGAAATGGGTGATTATAAAGATGCTCTATAGGTGTCTCCGAAGGTGTTCGTTGGGTTGGCATAGATCAAGATTAGGATTTGTCACTCTGTGTTTCGGAGAGGTATCTCTGGGCCTCTCACTAATGCTCATCACTATAAGCCTTGCAAGCATTGTGAGTAATGAGTTAGTTGTGGGATGAAGTATTACGGAACGAGTAAAGAGACTTGCCAGTAACGAGATTGAACTAGGTATGATGATACTGACGATCGAATCTCGGGCAAGTAACATACCGATGACAAAGGGAACAATGTATGTTGTTATGCGGTTTGTCCGTTAAAGATCTTCGTAGAATATGTAGGAGCCAATATGAGCATCCAGGTTCTGCTATTGGTTATTGACCGGAGATGTGTCTCGGTCATGTCTACATAGTTCTCGAACCCATAGGGTCCGCACGCTTAACGTTCGATGACGATATGTATTATGAGTTATGTGTTTTTGATGACCTAAGTTTGTTCAGAGTCCCGGATGAGATCACGGATGTGACGAGGAGTCTCGAAATGGTCGAGACATAAAGATTGATATATTGTACCATGTTATTCGGACACCAGAAGAGTTCCGGGAAGTTTCGGGTAAAACCGGAGTGCCGGAGGGGTTACCGGAACCCCCCGGGGGAACTAATGGGACACCATGGGCCTTAGTCGAGAGAGAGGAGGGCGGACAGGGCATGCCCCCCCCTTGGAGTCCGAATAGGAAAAGTGAAGTGGGGCGGCGCCCCCCTTTCCTACTCCCTCCCCCTCTCCTTCCTTCTCCCTCTCTCCCTTGTGGTGGAATCCTACTAGGACTAGTAGTCCTAGTAGGACTCCTCTCTTGGGGCGCGCCCTAGGGGCCGGCCGGCCTCCGCCTTGCTCCTTTATATACGGGGGGCAAGGGGGAACCCTAGAACACACAAGTTTCTCTTAACCGTGTGCGGTGCCCCCCTCCACAGTTACACACCTCGATCATACCATCGTAGTGCTTAGGCGAAGCCCTGCGCCGGTAGCACCATCATCACCATCACCATGCCGTCGTGCCGACGGAACTCACCCTCGCCCCCAACTAGATCAAGAGCACGAGGGACGTCATCGAGCTGAACGTGTGCTGAACGCGGAGGTGTCGTACGTTTGGTACTTGATCAGTCGGATCGCGAAGAAGTTCGACTACATCAACCACGTTATTGAAACGCTTCTGCTTTCGGTCTACAAGGGTACGTGGACACACTCTCCCCTCTCGTTACTATGCATCACCTAGATAGATCTTGCATGAACATAAGAACTTTTTTGAAATTACCGCGTTCCTAATAGTGGCATCCGAGCCAGGTCTATGCGTAGATGTTATATGCACAAGTAGAACACAAAGAGTTGTGGGCGATAATAGTCATACTGCTTACCACCAATGTCTTACTTTGATTCGGCGGTATTGTTGGATGAAGCGGCCCGGACCGACATTACATGACCGCTTTCATGAGACTGGTTCTACCGACGTGCTTTTGCACATAGGTGGTTGGCGGGTGTCTGTTTCTCCAACTTTAGTTGAATCGAGTTTGACTACGGTCGGTCCTTGTTGAAGGTTAAAACAACACACTTGACGAAAAATCATTGTGGTTTTGATGCGTAGGTAAGAACGGTTCTTGCTAGAAGCCCGTAGCAGCCACGTAAAACTTGCAACAACAAAGTAGAGGACGTCTAACTTGTTTTTGCAGGGCTTGCTATGATGTGATATGGTCAAGGCATGATGTGATATAAATTGTTGTATGAGATGATCATGTTTTGTAACAAAGTTATCGGCAACTGGCAGGAGCCATATGGTTGCCGCTTTATTGTATGCAATGCAATTGCCATGTAATTGTTTTATTTTATCACTAAGCGGTAGCGATAGTCGTAGAAGCAATAGTTGGCGAGACGACAACGATGCTACGATGAAGATCAAGGTGTCGCGCTGGTGACGATGGAGATCATGACGATGCTTCGGTGATGGAGATCATGAGCACAAGATGATGATGGCCATATCATGTCACATATTTTGATTGCATGTGATGTTTATCTTTTATGCATCTTATTTTGCTTAGTACAGCTGTAGCATTATAAGATGATCCCTTACCAAATTTCAAGGTACAAGTGTTCTCCCTAAGTATGCACCATTGCTATAGTTCGTCGTGCCAAGACACCACGTGATGATCGGGTGTGATAGGCTCTATGTTCACATACAACGGGTGCAAGCCAGTTTTGCACACGCAGAATACTCAGGTTAAACTTGATGAGCCTAGCATATGCAGATATGGCTTTGGAACACTGAGACCGAAAGGTCGAACATGAATCATATAGTAGATATGATCAACATAGTGATGTTCACCATTGAAAGCTACTCCATCTCACGTGATGATCGAACATGGTTTAGTTGATTCGGATCACGTGGTCATTTAGATGACTAGAGGGATGTCTATCTAAGTGGGAGTTCTTAAGTAATATGATTAATTGAACTTTAATTTATCATGAACTTAGTCCTGATAGTTATTTTGCATGTCTATGTTATTGTAGATCAATGGCCCGTGCTACCGTTCCTTTGAATTTTAATGTGTTCCTAGAGAAAGCTAAGTTGAAAGATGATGGCAACAACTACACGGACTGGGTCCGTAACTTGAGGGTTATCCTCATTACTGCACAGAAGAATTACGTCCTGGAAGCACTGTTAGGTGTACCACCCGTGCCAGCAACTGCAGACATTGTGAATGCCTGGCAAACGCATGTTGATGACTACTCGATAGTTCAGTGTGCCATGCTTTACAGCTTAGAATCGGGACTTCAAAGACGTTTTGAACATCATGGAGCATATGAGATGTTCCAAGAGTTGAAGTTAATATTTCAAGCAAATGCCCTAGTTGAGAGATATGAAGTCTCCAACAAGTCCTACAGCTGCAAAATGGAGGAGAATAGTTCTGTCAGTGAACACATACTCAGAATGTTTGGATGCCATAACCACTTGACTCAACAGGGAGTTAATCTTCCTGATGATAGTGTCATTGACAGAATTCTTCAATCACTGCCACCAAGCTATAAAGGCTTCGTGATGAACTATAATATGCAAGGGATGAACAAGACTATTCCCAAGCTCTCCGCGATGCTAAAAGCTGCGGAAGTACAAATCAAGAAGGAGCATCAAGTGTTGATGGTCAACAAGACCACTAGTTTCAAGAAAAAGGGCAAAGGGAAGAAGGGGAACTTCAAGAAGAATGGCAAGAAAGTTGCTGCTCAAGAGAAGAAACCCAAGTCTAGACCTAAACCTGAAACTGAGTGCTTCTACTGCAAAGGGACTGGACACTGGAAGCGGAACTGCCCCAAGTATCTGGCGAATAAGAAGGATGGCAAAGTGAAAGGTATATTTGATATACATGTTATTGATGTGTACCTTACTAATGCTCGTAGTAGCGCCCGGGTATTTGATACTGGTTCTGTTGCTCATATTTGCAACTCGAAACAGGGGCTACGGATTAAACGAAGATTGGCTAAGGACGAGGTGACGATGCGCGTGGGAAATGGTTCCAAGGTCGATGTGATCGCCGTCGGCATGCTACCTCTACATCTTCCTTCGGGATTAGTTTTAGACCTGGATAATTGTTATTTGGCGCCAGCGTTGAGCATGAACATTATATCTGGATCTTGTTTGATGCGAGACGGTTATTCATTTAAATCAGAGAATAATGGTTGTTCTATTTATATGAGTAATATCTTTTATGGTCATGCACCCTTGCTGAGTGGTCTATTTTTGTTGAATCTCGATTGTGATGATACACATATTCATAATATTGAAGCCAAAAGATGCAAAGTTGGTAATGATAATGCAACTTATTTGTGGCACTGCCGTTTGGGTCATATCGGTGTAAAGTGCATGAAGAAACTCCATGCCGATGGACTTTTGGAATCACTTGGTGCTTGTGAATCGTGCCTCATGGGCAAGATGACTAAAACTCTGTTCTCCAAAACAATGGAACAAGCTACTGACTTATTAGAAATAATACATACAGATGTATGTGGTCCAATGAGTGTTGAGGCTCGTGGCGGGTATCGTTATTTTCTTACCTTCATAGATGATTTGAGCAGATATGGGTATATCTACTTAATGAAGCATAAGTCTGAAACATTTGAAAAGTTCAAAGAATTTCAGAGTGAAGTGGAAAATCATCATAACAAGAAAATAAAATTTCTACGATCTGATCGTGGAGGTGAATATTTGAGTTACGAGTTTGGTCTTCATTTGAAACAATGTGGAATAGTTTCACAACTTATGCCACCTGGAACACCACAGCGAAATGGTGTGTCCGAACGTCGTAACCGTACTTTATTGGATATGGTGCGATCTATGATGTCTCTTACTGATTTACCGCTATTGTTTTGGGGTTATGCTTTAGAGACGGTTGCATTCACTTTAAATAGGCACCATCAAAATCCATTGAGACGACGCCTTATGAACTGTGGTTTGGCAAGAAACCAAAGATGTTGTTTCTTAAAGTTTGGGGCTATGATACTTATGTGAAAAAGCTTCAACCTGACAAGCTCGAGCCCAAATCGGAGAAGTGCATCTTCATAGGATACCCAAAGGAAACTGTTGGGTACACCTTCTATCACAGATCCGAAGGCAAGATATTTGTTGCTAAGAATGGATCCTTTCTAGAGGAGTTTCTCTCGAAAGAAGTGAGTGGGAGGAAAGTAGAACTTGATGAGGTAATTGTACCTTCTCCCTTATTGGAAAGTAGTTCATCACAGAAATCAGTTCCAGTGATTCCTACACCAATTAGTGAGGAAGCTAATGATGATGATAATGAAACTTCAGATCAAGTTACTACTGAACCTTGTAGGTCTTCCAGAGTGAGATCCGCACTAGAGTGGTATGGTAATCCTGTTCCAGAAGTCATGTTACTAGATCATGGTGAACCTACGAACTATGAGGAAGCGACGATGAGCCCAGATTCCGAGAAATGGCTTGAGGCCATGAAATCTGAGATGGGATCCATGTATGAGAACAAAGTGTGGACTTTGGTGGACTTGCCCGATGATCGGCAAGCCATAGAAAATAAATGGATCTTCAAGAAGAAGACCAACGCTGACGGTAATGTTACTGTCTACAAAGGTCGAGTTGTTGCGAAAGGTTTTCGACAAGTTCAAGGAGTTGACTATGATGAGACTTTCTCACCCGTAGTGATGCTTAAGTCTGCTCGAATCATGTTAGTAATTGCCGCATTTTATGATTATGAAATTTGGCAGATGGATGTCAAAACTGCATTCCTGAATGGATTTTTAGAAGAAGAGTTGTATATGATGCAACCAGAAGGTTTTGTCGATCCAAAGGGTGCTAACAAAGTGTGCAAGCTCCAGCGATCCATTTATGGACTGGTGCAAGCCTCTCGGAGTTAGAATAAACGCTTTGATAGTGTGATCAAAGCATATGGTTTTATACAGACTTTTGGAGAAGCCTGTATTTACAAGAAAGTGAGTGGGAGCTCTATAGCGTTTCTAATATTATATGTGGATGACATATTGTTGATTGGAAATGATATAGAATTTCTGGATAGCATAAAGGGATACCTGAATAAGAGTTTTTCCATGAAAGACCTCGGAGAAGCTGCTTACATATTGGGCAACAAGATCTATAGAGATATATCAAGACGCTTAATTGGACTTTCACAAAGCACATACCTTGATAAAGTTTTGAAGAAGTTCAAAATGGATCAGTCAAAGAAAGGGTTCTTGCCTGTGTTACAAGGTGTGAAGTTGAGTCAGACTCAATGCCCGATCACTGCAGAAGATAGAGAGGAAATGAAAGTCATTCCCTATGCTTCAACCATAGGGTCTATCATGTATACAATGCTATGTACCAGACCTGATGTGTGCCTTGCTATAAGCATAGCAGGGAGGTACCAAAGTAATCCCGGAGTGGAGCACTGGACAGCGGTCAAGAACATCCTGAAATACCTAAAAAGGACTAAGGATATGTTTCTAGTTTATGGAGGTGACAAAGAGCTCATAGTAAACGGTCACGTCGATGCAAGCTTTCACACTGATCCGGATGACTCTAAGTCGCAATCCGTATACGTATTTTTATTGAATGGAGGAGCTGTCAGTTAGTGCAGTTCCAAGCAGAGCGTCATGGCGGGATCTACGTGTGAAGCGGAGTACATTGCTGCTTCAGAAGCAGCAAATGAAGGAGTCTGGATGAAGGAGTTCATATTCGATCTAGTTGTCATACCTAGTGCATCGGGTCCAATGAAAATCTTTTGTGACAATACTGGTGCAATTGCCTTGGCAAAGGAATCCAGATTTCACAACAGAACCAAGCACATCAAGAGGCGCGTCAATTACATCTGTCATCAAGTGTCGGAAGGGGACATAGAGATTTTCAAGATACATAAGGATCTGAATGTTGCAGACCCGTTGACTAAGCCTCTTCCACGAGCAAAACATAATCAACACCAAAACTCCATGGGTGTTAGAATCATTACTTTGTAATCTAGATTATTGACTCTAGTGCAAGTGGGAGACTGAAGGAAATATGCCCTAGAGGCAATAATAAAGTTATTATTTATTTCCTTATTTCATGATAAATGTTTATTATTCATGCTAGAATTGTATTAACAGGAAACTTACTACATGTGTGAATACATAGACAAAACATAAATCCCTAGTAAGCCTTTACTTGACTAGCTCGTTAATAAAAAATGGTTAAGTTTCCTAACCAGAAAGGTGTGTTGTCATTTGATGAACGGGACCACATCATTAGGAGAATGATGTGATGGACATGACCCATCCGTTAACTTAGCATTATGATTGTTATAGTTTCATTGCTACTGCTTTCTTCATGACTTATACATGTTCCTCAGACTATGAGATTATGCAACTCCCGAATACCGGAGGAACACCTTGTGTGCTATCAAACGTCACAATGTAAATGGGTGATTATAAATATGCTCTACAGGTGTCTCCGAAGGTGTTTGTTGGGTTGGCATAGATCGAGATTAGGATTTGTCACTCCGTTTTTCGGAGAGGTATCTCTGGGCCCTCTCGGTAATGCTCATCACTATAAGCCTTGCAAGCATTGTGACTAATGAGTTAGTTGCGGAATGAAGTATTATGGAACGAGTAAAGAGACTTGCCGGTAACGAGATTGAACTAGGTATGATGATACCGACGATCGAATCTCGGGCAAGTAACATACCAATGACAAAGGGAACAACGTATGTTGTTGTGCGGTTTGACCGTTAAAGATCTTCGTAGAATATGTAGGAGACAATATGAGCATCCAGGTTCTAATATTGGTTATTGACTGGAGATGTGTCTCGGTCATGTCTACATAGTTCTCGAACCCATAGGGTCCGCACGCTTAACGTTCGATGACGATATGTACTAAGAGTTATGTGTTTTTGATGACCGAAGTTTGTTTAGAGTCCTGGATGAGATCACGGATGTGACGAGGAGTCTCGAAATGGTCAAGACATAAAGATTTGATATATTGTACCATGTTATTCAGACACCGGAAGAGTTCGGGGAAGTTTTGGGTAAAACCGGAGTGCCGGAGGGGTTACCGGACCCCCACTGGGGAACTAATGGGCCACTATGGGCCTTAGTGGAGAGAGAGGAGGGAGGCCAGGGCATGCCCCCCCTTGGAGTCCTAATAGGAAAAGAGAAGGGGGGCGGCGCCCCCCTTTCCCACTCCCTCTCCCTCTCCTTCCTTCTCCCTCTCTCACTTGTAGTGGAATCCTACTAGGACTAGTAGTCCTAGTAGGACTCCTCTCTTGGGTTGCGCCCTAGGGGCCGGCTGGCCTCCCCCCTTGATCCTTTATATACGGAGGTGCTACCTCTTGAGCATGCGTTGGTTTTCCCTTGAAGAGGAAAGGGTGATGCAGCAAAGTAGCGTAAGTATTTCCGTCAGTTTTTGAGAACCAAGGTATCAATCAAGTAGGAGGCTACACTCAAATCCCTCGTACATGCACAAACAAATAAGAACCTTGCAACCAACGCGATAAAGGGGTTGTCAATCCCGTCACGTCCACTTTCAAAAGTGAGATCTGATAGAGATAATAAGATAAATATTTTTGGTATTTTTATTATATAGATTGGAAAGTAAAGATTGCAAAATAAAATAGATCGGAAACTTATATGATGGAAAATAGACCCGGGGGCCATAGGCTTCACTAGTGGCTTCTCTCAAGATAGCATAAGTATTACGGTGGGTGAACAAATTACTGTCGAGCAATTGATAGAAAAGTGCATAGTTATGAGAATATCTAGGCATGATCATGTATATAGGCATCATGTCTGCGACAAGTAGATCGAAACGATTCTGCATCTACTACTATTACTCCACACATCGACCGCTATCCAGCATGCATCTAGAGTGTTAAGTTCATAAGAATAGAGTAACACATTAGGCAAGATGACATGATGTAGAGGGATAAACTCAAGAAATATGATATAAACCCCATCTTTTTATCCTTGATGGCAACAATACAATACATGCCTTGTTGCCCCTGCTGTAAGTGGGAAAGGACACTGCAAGATTGAACCCAAAGCTAAGCACTTCTCCCATTGCAAGAAATATCAATCTAGTAGGCCAAATCAAACTGATAATTCGAAGACGCTTGCAAAGATAACAAATCATACATAAAAAAATTCAGAGGAGATTCAAATATTATTCATAGATAATCTTGATCATCAACCCACAATTCATCGGATCTCGACAAACACACCGCAAAAAGAATTACATTGAACAGATCTCCAAGAAGATCGAGGAGAACTTTGTATAGAGATCCAAAGAGAGAGAAGAAGCCATCTAGCTAATGACTATGGACCCGAAGGTCTGAGGTAAACTACTCACACTTCATCGGAGAGGCTATGGTGTTGATGTAGAAGCCCTCCATGAGCGATTCCCCCTCCGATGGAGCGCCGGAAAAGGCCCCATGATGGGATCTCATGGGTACAGAAGGTTGCGGCGGTGGAAATAGGGTTTCGTGGTGCTCTCGGATGTTTTCAGGGTATATGAGTATATATAGGCAAAAGAAGTCAGGCAGGGAAGCCACGAGGGGCCCACGAGGGTGGGGGCGCGCCTCCCTGCCTCGTGGCCACCTTGTTGCTTCCTTGACGTCCACTCCAAGTCTCCTGGATTGCGTTTGTTGCAAAAACAACTCTCCCGAAGGTTTCATTCCATTTGGACTCCGTTTGATATTCCTTTTCTGCGAAATACTGAAATAGGCAAAGAAACATCAATTTGGACTGGGCCTCCAGTTAATAGGTTAGTCCCAAAAATAATATAAAAGTGTATAATAAAGCCCATTAAACATCCAAAACAGATAATATAATAGCATGGAACAATCAAAAATTATAGATACGTTGGAGACGTATCAAGCATCCCCAAGCTTAATTCCTGCTCATCCTCGAGTAGGTAAATGATAAAAACAGAATTTTTGATGTGGAATGCTACCTAGCATAATTCTCAATGTAATTTTATTTATTGTGGTATGAATGTTCAGATCTGAAAGATTCAAGACAAAAGTTTAATATTGACATAAGAGTAATAATACTTCAAGCATACTAACAAAGTAATGATGTCTTCTCAAAATAACATGGCCAAAGAAAGTTATGCCTAAAAAATCATATAGTCTGGCTATGCTCTATCTTCATCACATAAAATATTTAAATCATGCACAACCCCGGTTTTAGCCAAGCAATTGTTTCATACTTTAGTATTCTCAAACTTTTTCAATCTTCACGCAATACATGAGGGTGAGCCATGGACATAGCACTATAGGTGAAATAGGATGGTGGTTGTGGAGAAGACAAAAAAGGAGAAGATAGTCTCACATCAACTAGGTGTATCAACGGGCTATGGAGATGCCCATTAATAGATATCAATGTGAGTGAGTAGGGATTGCCATGCAACGAATGCACTAGAGCTATAAGTGTATGAAAGCTCATCAAAAGAAATTAAGTGGGTGTGCATCCAACTTGCTTGCTCACGAAGACCTAGGGTAATTTGAGGAAGCCCATCATTGGAATATACAAGCCAAGTTCTATAATGAAAAATTCCCACTAGCATATGAAGGTGACAACATAGGAGACTCTCTATCATGAAGATCATGGTGCTGCATTGAAGCACAAGTGTGGTAAAAGGATAGTAACATTGTCCCTTCTCTCTTTTTCTCTCATTTTTTTGGTGGGCTTCTTTGGCCTCCTTTTTTTATTTGGGCTTCTTTGGCCTCTTTTATTTTTCATAAAGTCCGGAGACTCATCCCAACTTGTGAGGGAATCATTGCTTCCATCATCCTTTCCTCACATGGGACAATGCTCTAATAATGAAGATCATCACACTTTTATCTACTTACAACTCAAGAATCTTAGAACAAAATATGACTCTATGTAGATGCCTCCAGTGGTGTACCGGGATAATGAATCAAGAGTGACATGTATGAAAGAATAATGAATGGTGGCTTTGCCACGAATACGATGTCAACTACAAGATCATGCAAAGCAATATGACAATGGTGGAGCGTATCATAATAAACATAACGGTGGAAAGTTGCATGGCAATATATCTCAGAATGGCCATGGAAATGCCATAATAGGTAGGTATGGTGGCTATTTCACTACAGGAATCCAGTACTTTGCCATCTGCCATGGCGGACGGCAAAGGCAGGGATGGCTGACGGCAAAGCACTTTGCCGTCCGCCGCGGACGGCAAACACAGACGGCAAAGATAGGGTCGGCAAACAGGTCCTTTGCCGTCTGCTTTCCAAGGCGGACGGCAAAGAGCCCTTTGCCTACAGCGGCGGACGGCAAAGAGGGGGGACAGCAAAATGTGGCACGTCCGCCATTGTCACTTCGTTAGGCGGCTAACGGCGGCCTTTGCCGTCCACCAGCGGACGGCAAATTAGTGTGCCTCTTTGCCGTCCGCCAGGTGACATCAACAATACCTCAGCGCCCGTTTTTTTGCCTTCCGCGCGGCGGACGGCAAAGGCGAAGTCTTTGCCGTCAGCCAGGCTTTGTCGTTCGCCACTGTCGGCAAATTGGCCAAATGGTCCACCCCAGGAAGCACAGGTGGGCGCCATGTGCCCCCTTTGCCGTCTGCCACCGACGGCAATGGGCTCTTTGCCGTCTGCCGCGGACGGCAAAGAGCCTGCACTGCCTCTTTTTTTCTGTTTTTCTTATATCCAACAATTATCACAACAAAAATTTCACAGCACATATATATCCATCACATAAATATCCATCACATAGTTCCATCACATCACATATATATCCATCAAAAAATTCACATCACATATATATCCATCACATAGTTCCATCGATCCATACATATTACAATTTGCAAAGTTTCTTCATAGCAAGCCAGCAGAATACAAGTGCATCAAAGGAAAAAACATGAAAAAGCAAGCAATCCATCATAGGAAGCTGGCTTCCGTGAAGTGAATGAAACCTGCAAAATGACAAATAAGAAAGTTAGAAAAAGAAGACTAGAAGAAGAATTAGACTAGAAGAAAAAGAATAGAAGAAGAAGACTAGAAGAAGAAGTATATGCCATATATTAGCTAACTTAGGTGAAATGTATCGTATATGAGCTAACCTAGGTGAAATGGGTAGTTTATGAGCTATCCTAGGTGAAATGGATCATTTTGGAGCTAAGTTAGGTGAAATTGGTCGTTTATGAGCAAACCTAGGTGAAATGGGTCGTTTATGAGCAAACCTAGGTGAAATGGGTCGTTTATGAGCAAACCTAGGTGAAATGAGTCGTTTATGAGCAAACCTAGGTGAAATGGGTCGTTTATGAGCTAAGTTAGGTGAAATGAGTCGTTTATGAGCAAACCTAGGTCAAATGGGTCGTTTATGAGCTAACCTAGGTGAAATAGGTTGTTTATGAGTTAACCTAGGTGAAATGGGTCATTTATGAGCTAAGTTAGGTGAAATGAGTCGTTTATGAGCAAACCTAGGTGAAATGGGTCGTTTATGAGCTAAGTTAGGTGAAATGAGTCATTTATGAGCAAACCTAGGTGAAATGGGTCGTTTATGAGCTAACCTAGGTGAAATAGGTTGTTTGTGAGCTAACCTAGGTGAAATGGGTCATTTATGAGCTAACCTAGGTCAAATGGGTCGTTTATGAGCTAACCTAGGTGAAATGCCACGTTTTTGAGCTAACTAAGGTAAAATGGATCGTTTTAGCTAACTTAGGTGAAATGGGTCATTTTGGAGCTAACCTAGGTGAAATGGGTCATTTTGGAGCTAACCTAGGTGGAATGGGTCATTTTAAAGCTAATGTAGGTAAAATGGATCATTTAGGAGCTAATCTACGTAAAATGGGTCATTTTCGAGCTAACTTGGATAAATTGGATCACTTGTAAGCTAACTAAGGTAAAATGAGTCATTTTAGAGCTAACTTAGGTAGAATGGATGGTTTATGAGGTCAGTAAGCTTATTAAGTCATTTTGGAGGAAAAGAAGCTAACTCTAGGTCATTATGGTAAGCATATTGGAGGAAATAAAGCTAAGTCTAGGTCTTTATGCATTTGTTAAGCAAAACCCTAGAGAAACTTACCGTGATCATGGAGGTGTAGGAGCGGCCTGGCTCGCGCCGGTAGCTAGAGAAGGAGTGGGCTGGCTCGCGCCGGTAGCTGGAGAAGGATCGTGCGATGCGTTTCTGGAGTTAAGCTGCACCAAAGATCATTTCCAATGTCTCATTAGCATTATGACACTCAAATGTTAAGACAAGCAAGTAATGTCCATTCAAATTAAACTCACCGTGCTCCCAGGAGCAATCACTGGCATCGGCGGAGCGGTCTGACCGGACTTCTCGCACACAGACTGCACATTTGGTTTTCACAACAGAGTCATACTAGTTAGTAATGAGACTCAAATGTTAAGACTAGCAAGTAATCTGCAGAAGAAACTTACCACAAGGAGCTCGTACACGGCCACCTCCTTGCTTTGCGAGAAGCTCATACTCTTCGACGGAATCCTTTTGGATCTCCACTCCATACGAGAATATGGCGACGTATCGACTGTATGACATATCTAGGAATACCCATAAGCATGTTTTGTGAGTCCATGCGTGCTTAGTATTATACCCCTTGAAGTACCCTGGACGTTGTGGATCTGGCTCGAGAACGTTTAACTGATCCAGGGTCTGTTGGCCTGTCAATGCAGGTGGTGCAGAGTTTTTGACAACTCTACCCCTGATGAAGTTCCTCTTGTCTTTCCTGAACTTATGGCGAGGATCCAGGTTTGTAGGCATTACATGGCCTTTGGGTAGAAAGCGTCCAAATACTGTCATAATTGCGTCATAGCATTCTCTGCCCAAGTTGAACTGAGCCTTCAGAGCCATTACTTGTGAGATGGCATCCAACTAACAAAGCTCAGTGTGCTCGTGGAGCGGACGTTTTGAAGACTCCAACATTTCATTGAAAGCCTTTGCAGATTCCTCCATCTCCTCGTCCGAATCCCGAGCATCATCATAGCCTTGCACCATGCTTTCCATCCCGGTACCATGCTCGTCGGTGCGACGATGATCCACCTCAGCTCAGTCACGTTGGGCAGACTCACCATGAAATGTCCACATCGTATAATCGGGCGTAAAACCAGTCTTCTGCAGGTGTTTGCCCATTTCAGCCTCTGTCTTCTTTTCCCAATTGCCGCACCGGAAACAGGGGCACCAGGTTTTCTTTTGGCCATTTGCAAATGCGGCTTGCACAAACCCCTTGGTTTTTGTGAACCATTCAGCGCTCCATTTGTTCTGACCAGTGTGACCGGTATACATCCACGCATGGTCACTCATCTTGACTTTCAGAGCTACTGGACACACAACAATTATATATGTAATTCACCATGTATATATTCATCAGTTTATCTATTTTGTCAATTTTATTACGTCCATGCAACCTACACTCTAATAGGTAATGATAGGTCCTAATCCCACCCGTGTATGTGTAGATTGAGTTCATTTTCCCATGCTATGCTCCGGATCCAGCGCAAAATTTCGGCAGCACCTCCCCGCTGTTCTCCTGATACACGTCTCTGCAATAAACAGAGAGGATGGGTACCCGGAGAACAACAGGGGAGGCACTGACGAAATTTATGCGTCGGATCCGGAGCAAAGCATATGGGAAAATGAACCCAATCTACACATACTCGGGCTATCCATGGATAGCGTTGGACAATTCGAAAGAATCAAGGTTATAAATATGCAAATGCATACATTTTTGTAACTATGACGCTTTCGAACGGGAGACACATATTGGTTACGCATACTGATGATTCAAGACACATATATAGCTAGCTATCAAGTTTCATCGGAATAGATCAAATAATTAATGGGGGAGGAGGACTTGTCATTTGTGCTCACCCACGAACGAAGGGGCAGAGCTCGTCAAACGCACGGCGAGGTCGTCGAACAGCAAACCTCGCAGCGATGAAACAACTGCACATTTAAAACTACACGATCAACACAATTACATATGATGTTTTTCATAAAAAAATCGAGAAATATATGACCTAACTAATAATTCACAAATATATGACCCCGTCGGCCTCTGGAAGCCAAAAAACACCTTTTCGGGAGGTGTCGATGGTCGGGGTGTCCTGTCGGTGTCGGGGTCGGGGTGCTGTTCCGGGGTCGGGGGGTCGGGGTCAGGGGGTCAGGTTGTCGGGGTGTGTTGTCGGGGTCAGGGTGTCGGGGTCGGGGTGTCGTGTCTGGGTCCGGTGTCGGGGTATCGGGGTGTCGTGTCGGGGTCGGGGCGTGGTGTTAGGGTGTCGGGGGCTGGGGGTCGGGGTCGGGGTGTCGGGCCGGGGTGTCGGGGTGGCGTGTCGGGGTCGGGGTGTCGGGGGTCGGGGTCGGGGTGTCGGGGGTCGGGGTCGGGGTGTCGGGGGTCGGGGGTCGGGGGTCGGGGTGTCGGGCCGGGGTGTCGGGGTGGCGTGTCGGGGTCGGGGTCGGGGTGTCGGTGGTCCGGGTCGGGGTGTCGGGGGTCGGGGTCGGGGTGTCGGGCCGGGGTGTCGGGGTGTCGGGGGTCGGGTTCGGGGTGTCGGGGGTCGGGGTGGGTGTGTCGGGGGTCGGGGTCGGGGTGGCGCGTCGGGGTCTTCTTCTTCTTCTTCTTATTCTTTCTTCTTCTTTCTTCTTCTTCTTTTCTTTCTGCTTCTCCCTCGTCCTCTTCCTCCTCCTCCTCCTCCTCTTCTTTCTTTCTTCTTCTTCTTCTTCTTCTTCTTCTTCTTCTTCTTCTTCTTCTTCTTCTTCTTCTTCTTCTTCTTCTTCTTCTTCTTCTTCTTCTTCTTCTTCTTCTTCTTCTTTCTTCTTCTCCTTTTTCCTCTTCTATATTGTTATATTTTTTAACTTTCTTCTTATTCTTCTTCCTTTCTTTTCCTTTTTCCTCTTCTTCTACTTCTTCTTTTTTTCAACTTTCTTCTTCTTCTAATAATCTAAACCTATATCTAGCACTAACCTAAACCAACCACTAACCTAAACCTATCAATAACCTAATTAAACCTAAACAGCAAAGAAAAACAGTAGAAAAAAACAAAAAAAATGCTCACCTTGGCTCCTCTCGATGGAGGATGGAGGGGGCGGCGCGGGCGCAGGGGCGGCGGCGAGCCTGGCTCCGGGGCGGGGGGCGCGAGGCGGACGCACTGGCGGGGGGGGGGGCGAGGCAGACGCAGGCCTAGGGGCGAGCCTGCCTCCGGGGGCGGCGCGGGCGCAGGGGCGGCAGCGAGCCTAGCTTCGGGACGGGGGGGGGGGGGGGCGAGGTGGACGCAGGGGGCCCGCGGCGAACCTGGCTCCGGCGCGGGCGACGGGACGCCGGGGTGGTGGCGGGTGGTGGGGGCGACGGGGCGAGGGCCGGTGGGGCCAGGGGGCGGTGGCGGGTGGCGGTGGTCGTCGGGGAGGAGAGGAGGACAGATCGAACAGAGAGAGATGGGCGGGGTGGGGCGCCGTTAGTAACCTAAACGTTTGCCGTCCGCCCCACTTTGCCGTCCGCCACTTGCTCTTTGCCGTCCGCTAGCGGACGGCAAATAGGGGGGGCCATTAAGTTTTTTTAAACCAGCTCGTCGGTGGGGCCCCTCCCTCTTTGCCGTCCGCTAGCCGACGGCAAAGCTTCTTTGCCGTCCGCTAGCGGACGGCAAAGAACTGGCTGATGGCAAAGAAGTACTTTGCCATCAGCCAGTTCTTTGCCGTCCGCTTTTGGGTAGCTGATGGCAAAGAGCTTCTTTGTCGTCCGCTAGCAGACGGCAAAGAGCTGGCAGATGGCAAAGTAGCTGCTTCCAGTAGTGTTTTGAGGAAGGTATATGGTGGGTGTATGATACCGGCGAAAGTTGCGCGACACAAGAGAGGCTAGCAATGGTGGAATCGTGAGAGTGCGTATAATCCATGGACTCAACATTAGTCATGAAGAACTCACATACTTATTGCAAAAATCTACAAGTTATCAAAACAAATTACTACACACATGCTCCTAGGGGAAGGGTTGGTAGGAGTTAACCATCGCGCGATCCCGACCTCCACACATAAGGAAGACAATCAATAAATAAATCATTCTCCAACTTCATCACATAACGGTTCACCATACGTGCATGCTACGGGAATCACAAACTTTTAACACAAGTATTCCTAAAATTCACAACTACTCAACTAGCATGACCCTAATATTACCATCCTCATATCACAAAATAATCATCAAGTATCAAACTTCTCATAGTATTCAATGCACTTTATATGATAGTTTTTATTATACATATCTTGGATGCTCGTCATATTAGGACTAAAATTTTAATCAAAGCAATTACCATGATGTTATAAAGGACTCTCAAAATAATATAAGTGAAGCATGAGAGATCAATAATTTCTATAAAATAAAACCACCGCCGTGCTCTAAAAAGATATAAGTGAAGTACTAGAGCAAAATTATCTAGCTCAAAAGATATAAGTGAAGCACATAGAGTATTCTAATAAATTCCGATTCATGTGTGTCTCTCCCAAAAGGTGTGTATAGCAAGGATGATTTTGGTAAACTAAAAAGCAAAGACTCAAATCATACAAGACTCTCCAAGCAAAACACATATCATGTGGTGAATAAAAATATAGCATCAAGTAAAGTTACCGATGGACGAAGACGAAAGAGGGGATGCCTTCCGGGGCATCTCCAAGCTTAGGCTTTTGGTTGTCCTTGAATTTTACCTTGGGGTGCCTTGGGCATTGATGATCCACAAGTGTAGGGGATCAATCGTAGTCCTTTCAATAAGTAAGAGTGTCGAACACAACGAGGAGCAGAAGGATAATGATAAGCGGTTTTCAGTACGGTTTTCTCTGCAAGCACTGAAATTGTAGGTGATAGATAGTTTTGTGATAAGATAAATAGTAACGAGTAAAAAGTAAATAAAATAAGTAAAGTGCAGCAAGGTGGCCCAATCCTTTATGTAGCAAAGGATAAGCCTGTACAATTTCTAATAATGAGAAAGGAGCTCCCGAGGACACATGGGAATTATCGTCGAGCTAGTTTTCATCACGTTCATATGATTCGCATTCGGTACTTTGATAATTTGATATGTGGGTGGACCGGTAATTGGGTACTGCCCTTACTTGGACAAGCATCCCACTTATGATTAACCCCTATTGCAAGCATCCACAACTACAAAATAAGTATTAAGGTAAACCTAACCATAACATTAAACATATGGGTCCATATCAGCCCCTAACGAAGCAACGCATAAACTAGGGTTTAAGCTTCTGTCACTCTAGCAACCCATCATCTACTTATTACTTCTCCATGCCTTCCTCTAGGCCCAAATAATGGTGAAGTTTCATGTAAACATTCACATAACACCACTAGAGGAAAAGACAACATACATCTCATCAAAATATCGAACGAATACCAAATTCACATGACTACTAATAGCAAGACTTCACCCATGTCCTCATGAACAAACGTAAATACTCACAAAGCATATTCATGTTCATAATCAGAGGAGTAATAATATGCATAAAGGATCTGAACAAATGATCTTCCACCAAGTAAACCAATTAGCATCAACTACAAGGAGTAATCAACACTACTAGCAACCCACAGGTACCAATTTGTGGTTTGATACAAGATTGGATACAAGAGATGAAGTAGGGTTTTGAGAGGAGATGGTGCTGGTGAAGATGTTGATGTAGATTAACCCTCTCCCGATGAGAGGATCGTTGGTGATGACGTTGGCGATGATTTCCCCCTCCCGGAGGGAAGTGTCCCCGGCAGAACAGCTCCGCTAGAGCCCTAGATTGGTTCTGCCTCATGGCGGCGGAGTTTCGTCCCGTAATCTTGCCCATGTTTTTTTCCAGGGTAAGAGTGATGATATAGCAGAAGATGGACACCGGAGGCCCACCAGGGGGCCCAGGAGATAGGGGGCGCGCCCTATAGGGGGGGGGGGTGAGGGAGTCCTGGATTAGGGGGTGTCCGGATAGCCGGACTACCATCATCAGCCGAACTATCATCGGCCGGACTATCATCATCGACCGGACTCCAAGACTATGAAGATACAAGATTGAAGACTTCGTCCCGTGTCCGGATGGGACTTTCCTTGGCGTGGAAGGCAAGCTTGGCGATACGGATACGTAGATCTCCTACCATTGTAACCGACTCTATGTAACCCTAGCCCTCTCCGGTGTCTATATAAACCGGATGGCTCTAGTCCGTAGGACCCAACAACAACCATTACAATCATACCATAGGCTAGCTTCTAGGGTTTAGCCTCCTTGATCTTGTGGTAGATCCACTCTTGTAAACATCCACAATATCAATATCAATCAAGCAGGACGTAGGGTTTTACCTCCATCAAGAGGGCCCGAACCTGGGTAAAACATCGTGTCCCTTGTCTCCTGTTACCATCCGCCTAGACGCACAGTTCGGGACCCCCTACCCGAGATCCGCCGGTTTTGACACCGACATTGGTGCTTTCATTGAGAGTTCCTCTGTGTCGTCACCGATAGGCTTGATGGCCTCTTCAATCGACAACGACGCAGTCCTGGGTGAGACTTTTCTCCCCGGACAGATCTTCGTATTCGGCGGCTTCGCACTGCGGGCCAACTCACTTGGCCATCTGGAGCAGATCGAAAGCTACGCCCCTGGCCGTCAGGTCAGGTTTGGAAGCCTAAACTTCACGGCCGATATCCGCGGGGACTTGATCTTCGATGGATCTGAGCCACAGCCGAGCGTGCCGCGCTGTCACGATGGGCACGACCTAACTCTGCCGCCGGACAGCACCTTGGAGGCCGCACACGAATCCGCTCCGACCCATAGTCCGGAGCCGATCGCTCAGATCGAGGACGGATGGCTGGACACCGCCTCGGGAGCTGCAACTTCTACGGCGATGGAGCCGAACACTTACCTTGTCCCGCATAAAGCTCATGACTCCGAGGTGCCGGACTCTCTGCCGGACTCCGAACCTCCTGCGCCCCTGCCAGTCGAATCCGATTGGGCGCCGATCATGGAATTCACCGCTGCGGACATCTTTCAGCACTCACCCTTCGGCGATATCTTAAATTCGCTGAAGCATCTCTCGCTATCCGGAGAGCCCTGGCCGAACTACGGCCAGGATGGTTGGGACGCGGACGACGAAGAAATTCAGAGCCCACCCACCACCCACTTCGTAGCCACCGTCGACGATCTAACCGACGTACTCGACTACGACTCCGAAGACATCGACGGTATGGACGACGATGCCGGAGACTATCAAGAACCAGTGCCTACAGGACACTGGAAGACCACCTCGTCATACGACATATACATGGTGGACACCCCAAAAGATGGGGACGGCGAAGAAGCAACGGAGGCCGATTCCTTAAAGAAACGGCCCAAGCGCCGACATCAGCGGCGCCGCTCTAAATCCCGCCACAGCAAGAATGGAGATTCCGGCACAGGAGATAATAACACCCCAGAAAGTGCCGAAGACAACCCCCTCCAGCACGATCCAGCGCAGGAGGAGGCAGAAGCAAGCCCTCACGAGAGGGCGGCAGACGAAGAGGTCGAGGATGATAATTACTTACCTCCCTCCGGAGACGAGGCAAGCCTCGACGACGACGAATTCGTCGTGCCTGAGGATCCCGTCGAACAAGAGCGTTTCAGACGCAGGCTAATGGCCACGGCAAACAGCCTAAAGAAAAAGCAGCAACAGCTTCAAGCTGATCAAGACCTACTGGCCGACAGATGGACCGAGGTCCTCGTGGCCGAAGAGTATGAACTCGAACGCCCCTCCAAAAGTTACCCAAAACGCAAGTTGCTCCCCCGACTAGAGGAGGAAGCGTACAAACCTGCATCACCAGCGCACAATACGGCAGACCGACCACCTCGTGGCCGCGACAGAGAGGCATGCAAGCCCTCCACCAAAACCGTACCCCGGCATCGCTCAAAAAGCATGAAGCCACAGGGGAACGCGCCGGACTTGCGGGATATATTGGAGGACAAGGCAAGACAATCCAGATCTATCTATGGATCACGTGGGCGCCCCAAGACCCACGACGAATACCGTCGCGCCGGATACAACTACTCCGGCCGGGCCGAACACAGCAGACAACGCTCTCTCGAGCTACGTCGCGATATTGCTCAATACAGAGGCGCCGCACACCCACTATGCTTCACTGACGAAGTAATGGATCATCAAATCCCTGAAGGGTTTAAACCCGTTAATATCGAATCCTACGATGGCACAACAGACCCCGCGGTTTGGATTGAGGATTATCTCCTCCATATACATATGGCCCGCGGCGACGATCTTCACGCCATCAAATATCTCCCGCTCAAGCTTAAAGGACCAGCTCGGCATTGGCTTAACAGCCTGCCCGCAGAGTCAATTGGATGCTGGGAAGACCTGGAAGCCGCATTCCTCGACAACTTCCAGGGCACGTATGTGCGACCACCGGACGCAGATGACCTAAGCCACATAATCCAGCAGCCAGACGAATCGGCCAGGCAATTCTGGACACGGTTCTTAACAAAGAAAAATCAAATCGTCGACTGTCCGGATGCAGAGGCCCTCGCTGCCTTCAAACATAACATCCGCGACGAGTGGCTGGCCCGGCACCTAGGACAGGAAAAGCCGAAATCCATGGCAGCCCTCACATCACTCATGACCCGCTTCTGTGCGGGAGAGGATAGCTGGCTAGCTCGCAGCAACAACCTCAGCAAAAACGCTGGCAGTCCGGATACCAAGGACCGCAATGGCAGGTCGCGTCGAAACAAAAACAAACGCCGCATTAACGGCGACAGCAATGAGGATACGGCAGTCAACGCCGGATTCCGAGGCTCCAAGCCCGGTCAACGGAAGAAGCCATTCAAAAGAACCACTCCGGGCCCGTCCAATTTGGACCGAATACTCGACCGCTCCTGTCAAATACATGGAACCCCCGAAAAGCCAGCTAACCACACCAACAGAGATTGTTGGGTATTCAAGCAGGCAGGCAAATTAATCGCCGAAAACAATGACAAGGGGCTACACAGCGATGACGAGGAAGAGACCCGGCCGCCGAACAACAGAGGACAAAAGGGATTCCCCCCTCAAGTTCGGACGGTAAACATGATATACGCAACGCATATACCCAAGAGGGAGCGGAAGCGTGCACTAAGGGACGTATACGCGATGGAGCCAGTCGCCCCAAAATTCAACCCATGGTCCTCTTGCCCGATCACTTTCGATCGAAGAGACCATCCGACCAGTATCCGCCATGGCGGATTCGCCGCATTGGTTTTAGACCCAATCGTCGATGGATTTCACCTCACGAGAGTCCTGATGGACGGCGGCAGTAGCCTGAACCTGCTTTATCAGGATACAGTGCGCAAGATGGGCATAGACCCTTCAAGGATTAAACCTACAAAGACAACCTTCAAAGGCGTCATACCAGGTGTCGAGGCCAGTTGTACAGGCTCAGTTACACTGGAAGTGGTCTTCGGATCCCCGGATAATTTCCGAAGCGAGGAGTTAATCTTCGACATAGTCCCATTCCGCAGTGGCTATCACGCTCTGCTCGGACGAACCGCGTTCGCAAAATTCAACGCGGTGCCGCATTATGCATACCTTAAGCTCAAGATGCCAGGCCCTCGTGGAGTCATCACGGTCAATGGAAACACGGAACGCTCCCTCCGAACGGAGGAACATACAGCGGCTCTCGCGGCAGAAGTACAGAGCAGCCTTTTAAGGCAATTTTCGAGTCCGGCCGTTAAACGACCGGACACGGCCAAACGCGCCCGGAGCAACATCAACCAAGACCACCTGGCACGTTCCGAGCACGCGTAGCAATGCGGCCTCAACCCCAGCCCTCGCACAATTGTAAGACAAACTCTCCGCGTACATAATTACGCCCTGGAGATACCATGGGCATAGGGGGAGAGGCACAACCACAACAGACCCAGAGTGCGGTTCGACCACACCAGGGGCTCCCAAGTGTGTCGCTCTTTTTATCTTTTATTTCTTCTTTTTTATACAGAACTCTGTCCGGCGGCGAACCTGCCGAACTCATGATGCAACAGCCAGGGAGGGACAAAGGCTGCGACGAACACTCAGGTGGTCTCCATTACGAGCATTAAATTTGTTAAATACACCATTCCGCGGCCTACCCCTGGAGGGAGACGCCTTTAATTCGTCCAATCCCTTGCTTTCCGCACTATTTGTATCATTCCGCACTCATAGCAGATCTTCTCGAATAAAATGCAGCACTTTTTGCCCATAATTGCATTACCTTATATATATATATGTTCATTTACGACATGTTGCATCCGTACATTTTGGTACGGCCAAATACACCAGGGGCTTATGTTCCCCGCATTATGGTGTGATAAAGTCCGAACACTTTCACAAGTGCGGCACCCCGAACTTATAGCATTATATGAATCGGCTCCGAATCATGTCTTGGGTCAATAGTTGGGTTTGCCCGGCTCCCATGTTTGGCACCTTACGTTCCGTTCTATCGGCTAAGGTAGCACTGGGAGAACCACTGCGATTGCGCCCCGGTTGAGCCGGGTTAACGCCTCAGTGGAGAAAGCTAAAACTGACTGTCATGATAAGGCGAGAGACTGGTCGCTGTTCGAGAGGTCCTTTCGGGTCCTTAAAGACCTACGCCGCTTCGAGCGAAGTTCCGGATAATGTCCGACGAAGGCGTGGATAGCGCCCCGAATTCGGTCTTCCGAATACTAGGGGCTTCGCCGAAATTTAAAATTATAGAATTCTATGGCTAAGTGAGAGTGTTCAAGCACTATAAGTCCGGTTGCCTTGTTCGTTGTGTTGAGCGCCTCCCTAGATGGACCCAAAAATGGGAACAAGAGTGCTCAAGTTTATCCCGAACACCCCAGCACTCGTGGCATGGGGGCTGAAGCCGACGACTTGCCATCTCTCAGATTTAATAAACGGCCGCACAGAAGGTAATATTTTAAATTAACAAGCGTTGCTTAGCGCATATGAACAAAGTTTTCAGCGCACAGGATAACACATTGCGAATTTACTCAATAATTACATCCCTGGGGCACTCATCCGCAATCTTGCGGGCACCCTTCAGGACAGTCTTATAGTACATCTCGGGCGTACGATATTCCTTGCCCGCTGGTGGCGCGTCAGTGATTAGCTTCTCCGCATCCAGCTTGCCCCAATGCACCTTTGCGCGGGCAAGGGCCCGACGAGCACCTTCAATACAGGCGGAGCGCTTGATAACCTCCACCCAGGGGCACGCATCCACCAACCGTCGCACGAGGCCGAAGTAGCTCCCAGGCATGGCCTCTCCAGGCCACAGCCGGACTATGAGGCCCTTCATGGCCTGCTCGGCCACCTTGTGGAGCTCGACCAGCTGCTTCAGCTGGTCGCTAGGGGGCACCGGATGGCCGGCCTCAGCATACTGAGACCAGAAGACCTTCTCCGTTGAGCTCCCCTCCTCGGCTCGGTAGAATGCGGCGGCATCAGACACGCTGCGAGGCAGATCTGCAAACGCCCCTGGAGAGCTCCGAATTCGGGTAAGTAACACGTAATTTACATTCACATGCTTGCTTTGCATGAAAAATGCCTTACCCGCCGCTATCTTCCTCACCAACTCAATCTCCTGAAGGGACTTATGGGCATCGGCCTTGGCAGTTTTGGCACTTTCGAGAGCCGAGGCAAGCTCGGACTCTCGAGTCTTTGAGTCACGCTCCAAACTCTCATGCTTTTCCATGAGAGCCTGGAGCTCTTGCCGAACCACCGCCACCCGCGCCTCCTGCTTTTCTCGCTCTGCCCGTTCCGCGGCCGCATTGCGTTCGGCCGCGGACACGGCCTCCTTCAGGGTCGCCACCTCGTTCGTGGCCCCTGCAGTACCCATGTTATCCTTGTTATTTTTTGTTGCAACCTAAATCCTTTTCTGTAAGGTACAAGTTCAAAGTGGTGTTACTCACCTTCTTTGTCCTGGAGCTGCTTCTTGGCGCGGCCGAGCTCTTGCTCGGACCGCTCGAGCTCCTTCTTCAAAGCACCGACCTCCGCAGTCAGTGCGGCAGAGGTCAGCAGCGCAGCCTGCAACCCATATTGACATAATTTTTTAGCAACCCTGCGTATATCTTTTTTTTCAGATCCTCAGTTCGGCTTTTCTTTCCGAACACTGAACCGAGCATCAGGGGCTACTGTCTATGCGGTATTACATTGCATATTTTTAACTTCTTACCTCAAAGCCTGATAGAAGGCTACTGCAGGCTTCGGTCAGCCCGCTCTTGGCAAGCTGTACCTTCTGAATCACCGCACTCATAATAGTGCGGTGTTCTTCCTCGATGGAAGCGCTCTGCAGCGCCTCCAACAAATTGTCCGGCGCCTCCGGTTGGACGGAAGCTGCCGGCGTCACGGTCTTGCCCTTCGTGCGAAGGGGCCGCCGGCCGGACTCCGGAACCACTGCGGGTTCTGATGTGGAGTCCGGCGCAAAGTCCGGGAGGCCGCCTTGTGGCGCCTCCGGAGCCTCCCCCTGATGGGTCCCTTCTTGGGATCCCACCTCGGCGTCCTCGGTGTCGCGAGGGGTGGAGGCGGTCGGGATGGAGTCTACATCCGACGGAGCCAACGACCCGCTCGATGAAGCGGGGAGATCATCATTGGCCGGACTACAGGCAGCATGCGGCATCAGAATGACACTATGTGACGCAGAAAAAGAAATTATAAATCATTCAGGAATCCGGATACTTACGATCTCGCCGGAGGCCTGGCCCTTGAAGGCCATTCTTCCTCGCCAACGTTGATGTTGGCGGAGCTGTCCGGGGGAATAGTCCTTCCCCTCTTGGACCCTTCGGCCTCCCCTGTTGGGGAAGCCTTCCTCTTCCTCTCTCCCTCCTCTGGGAGAGAGTCCTCTTTCTCCTCCTCGTTTTCGGGGGAGGAGTCCGCCCCGGAGTCGTCGGACACCTAAAAACGGGAACTCTTTCGAGCACCCGTGGCCTCCTTCTTGGCCTTCTTCTCCGGCACCACGTGCGGTGCCGGAACCAGCAGCCTCGCTAGACGGGCGTCTACTGGGTTTTCTGGCATAGGAGCCGGGCAGATAATCTACTCCGCCTTCCTCATCCAGTCCTGTCAAAGGAAAAGGGGAAATTAAAACCCGCATAGAGTCAAACTATGAAAAGCAAGTGTCCCGTAAAGGGGTAGAATCACTTACCTCGTCGACTTGGCACTGCGAGCGAAATCCGCGATCTTCAGTCGCGGATGCGGGGGCTTCGGCGCCCTTGAACAACACCCTCCAGGCACCTTCGTACATCATGTCGAAGAGCCCGCTCAGTGCCTGGTGCTGTTCCGGATTGAACTCCCACAGATTGAGTGCCCGCTCTTGGCATGGGAGAATCCGGCGGATGAGCATGACTTGGACCATGTTAACCAGCCTAAGCTTCTTCACCAGCCTCTGGATACAGGCTTGGAGTCCCGTCAGCTCCTCCGAACTACCCCACAGCAAGCCCTTCTCTTTCCAGGAGGTGAGCTGCGTGGGGATACTAGATCTAAACTCGGGGGCCGCCGCCCACGTAGGGTCGCGCGGCTCGGTGATATAGAACCACCCCGATTGCCACCCCTTGACGGATTCCACGAAGGCCCCTTCGAACTAAAGGACGTTGGGCATCTTGCCCAACATGGCGCCTCCGCACTCCACTTGAGTGCCCTTCACTACCTTCGGCTTGACATTGAAGGTCTTGAGCCACAAGCCGAAGTGTGGCCGGATGCAGAGGAAGGCCTCGCACACGACGATAAACGCCGAGATGTTGAGGATGAAGTTTGGCGCCAGATCATGGAAATCCAGGCTGTAGTAGAACATGAGCCCCCGGACAAAGGGGTGAAGTGGAAAGCCCAGTCCGCGGAGGAAGTGGGGAAGAAAAACGACCCTCTCATGGGGCCTGGGGGTGGGGATGAGCTGCCCCTCGTCGGGCAGCCGGTGCGCGATGTCGCCGGACAGGTAGCCGGCGCTGCGCAGTCTTTCGATGTGCTCCTCCGTAACGGAGGAGGTCATCCACTTGCCTCCCGCTCCAGACATGACTGGGGAAGGTTGAGACGAGATGTGCGGGCTTGGGCGCTGGAGCTCGAGTGCGCGGAGATGGATAAGCAAAGGAGGAAGAAGGCGTAGGTGAAAAGGTGAATCCTTATCCCTTATATGGGCGGGCGAAGTCTACGCGTCCCCCACCGGCCTGGTAAAACTCGCTTATCCCCCAAGCGTCACCATCAATGGCGCGGTTGGGTTACCCACGTCCGTATTGATGAGAATCCCGGATTAAGGGGGAACACGATCTCTGCTTCGACAAGACGTGCCAAGGAAACCGCTTCGCTAAATGCGCTGAGGTGGTAGAGTAAAAAACGATTCAAGTAATGGCTTGGTAGTGGCGTGACGTCATGCCGCAAAAAACGTCAGCAGATTGAACTTGTGTATATATTATTCTCTCTACGGTGGAATGTGGAATTTATTTTGCAGAGCCGGACACTATCCTGGTGTTCACAATCTTCTATCATTCGGAGGAGGAACCCGCCTTGCAATGCCAAGCAATATACGCGCCGGACTTATCGTCATTGAAGCCTGGTTCAGGGGCTACTGAGGGAGTCCTGGATTAGGGGGTGTCCGGATAGCCGGACTACCATCATCAGCCAAACTATCATCGGCCGGACTATCATCATCGACCGGACTCCAAGACTATGAAGATACAAGATTGAAGACTTCGTCCCGTGTCCGGATGGGACTTTCCTTGGCGTGGAAGGCAAGCTTGGCGATACAGATACGTAGATCTCCTACCATTGTAACCGGCTCTATGTAACCCTAGCCCTCTCCGGTGTCTATATAAACCGGATGGCTCTAGTCCGTAGGACCCAACAACAACAACCATTACAATCATACCATAGGCTAGCTTCTAGGGTTTAGCCTCCTTGATCTCGTGGTAGATCCACTCTTGTAAACATCCACAATATCAATATCAATCAAGCAGGACGCAGGGTTTTACCTCCATCAAGAGGGCCCGAACCTGGGTAAAACATCGTGTCCCTTGTCTCCTGTTACCATCCGCCTAGACGCACAGTTCGGGACCCCCTACCCGAGATCCGCCGGTTTTGACACTGACAGGGGGGCTGTCTCCTGGACAGGGTGTGGGCCCCCTGGTGTATTTCTTTCGCTCAGAAATTCTTATTAATTCCAAAAAGTTGTTTCGTGGAGTTTCAGGACTTTTGCGGTTGTGCAGAATAGGTTTCCAATGTTTGCTCCTTTTCCAGCCAGAATTCCAGCTGTCGGCATTCTCCCTCTTCATGGTAAACCTTGTAAAATAAGAGAGAATAGCTATAAGTATTGAGATATAACATGTAATAACAGCCCATAATGCAATAAATATTGACATAAAAGCATGACGCAAAATGGACGTATCAACTCCCCCAAGCTTAGACCTCGCTTGTCCTCAAGCGGAAGCCGAAATCGAAAAATATGTCCACATGTTTAGAGATAGAGGTGTCGATAAAAATAAAATACGGACATGAGGGCATCATGATCATTCTCATAACATCACATAAATAGATTTCATCATATAATTTCTTATGCTCAAGTGCCAATCAATTCACAATATCAAGTATGGTTCAAAAACTTCATTAAGAACTAACAAACTATAATCTCGGTCATTGAAGCAATTGCAATTTATTGTAACATCAAAAAGAGTCAACAATAGAGCTTTCCAGCAAGCTCACATACTCAATTATCGCGTAGTCTTCTACAATTGCTAACACTCACGCAATACTTGTGGTTATGGAGTTTCAGCCGGACACTGAGAAAGATAGGGGCTTATTGTGTTTCCTACCAACGTATTCACCTTTAGGTGATGTCAACAATAATAGCCCATGCTAACGAACATCCAATTGGATATATATATCATGATCTTTCAAACACGAGGAGCTTGCCAAAGGATAAAATGAAAAAGGGAAAGGTGAGGATCACCTTGACTCAAGTTCAAAGTAAAACATAAAGTAAGAACATAAAGTAAAGATAGGCCCTTCGCAGAGGGAAGCAGAGGTTGTCATGCGCTTTTAGGGTTGGATACACAAAATCTTAGTACGAAAGAACGTCACTTTATATTGCCACTTGTGTATGGACCTTTATTATGCAGTTCGTCGCTTTTATTGCTTCCATAACAAGATCGTATAAAGCTTATTTTCTCCGCACTAATAAGTCATGCATATTTAGGGAGCAATTTTTATTGCTTGCACCGATGACAACTTACTTGAAGGATCTTACTCAATCCATAGGTAGATATGGTGGACTCTCATGGCAAAACTGGGTTTTAAAGGAATATGGAAGCACAAGTAGTATCTCTACTTGGTGCTAGGAATTTGGCTAGCATGAGGGGGAAAGGCAAGCTCAACATGTTTGGAAGGTCAATGACAATATACTTTAACCGAGATGTGAGAAAACATAAACCATTACGTTGTCTTCCTTGTCCAACGTCAACTCTTTTAGCATGTCATACTTAATGAGTGCTCACAATCATAAAAGATGTCCAAGATAGTATATTTATATGTGAACCTCTCTTTCCTTATCACTTCCTATTAATTGCAATGATGACCAAAACTACGTTTATCAACTCTCAACAATTTTTATGCCTCATACTTTCTATATGTGAAGTTATCACTATCCATAAGATCAATATAAACTCTTTTATTCTTTCTACTTTCTCAAGATCATAGCAACAAAGCAAAGCCCTTGACTCAACACTAATCTTTATTATAGAAAGCTCGCGAACTCGAATACAAAAAGAGATCACAATGCAGAACTCAAACTACTTGATATCGAAACTTCAATCTACTAGATCATGATACTACTAAAAGGATCGAACTAAATAAAGCGGTAAAGTTAGGAGTGTGATGGTGATACGATACCGGGGCACCTCCCCCAAGCTTGGCAGTTGCCAAGGGGAGTGCCCATACCCATGTGATTATGTCCTCGGAGGTGGTGAAGTAGGAGTTGTTGATGATGTAGCCTTGTCGTCCGTCTTCCAAGGCATAGGCTCTCCATCATAGAAGGATGATCGATCCAGGATCCTTAAATCTACAGCCAAACTCATCCTCTTGAATCTATATTCATACTCACAGTTCTGGTTTTGTAGGTCGTAGATGTGGGCTTGGAGGTGCTCGATTTTCTCTTGAAGCTTGAAGATGGTCTCCCGAATGACTTTGGCATCCAGCTTGTGGTTGTTGGTGAACCCCGTGAATCATCATTTGGTTGGCGTTGAGTCCATGCTCCACCATCCCTTGACACTTGAAAACTTGCTGCTCCACAGCTTCGAGCTTTGTCTCCACGCTCCCGGTACGCCTTGGTCCCTCCACATCGCGGATGTGCAGCACCCCCTCACGCATCTCAATGGTTTGAGGGTGTTGCAGCACCTCCGCGAGATAGGGGTTGATAACCCTCTCAAAAAACTTGTCCTTGGGAGCACTTGGAGATGTCATGATGCTCTAGATCTGAAATAGAAATAGCTCGAAACGAAAACAGAGGATATTTGCGTGATACGGTGGTCAAAACCTTCGGGAGTATATATAATGAATCTTTACCAACCAAAATACGTAACGTGCAAGAAAACGGAGTCCAGGAGGCACACGAGGTGCCCACAAGACAGGGGGGCGCGCCCAGTAGGGGGGGGGCTCCACTCTCGTGGGAGCCTCGTGTCCCTTTCAGACTACTTCTTTCTTCCTAAAATTCTTAAATATTTCAAAACTGATAAAAATTGCCATTGGAGTTGTTTTGGAGTCGGTTTACTTACCATACCACATACCTATACCTTTTTGGAGTCTGAGATGTTTTGGAAAGTGTCCCTTATGTATTCCTCAGGGGTTACGGTTTCAATAATATTAGTCTCAACATTAATAGGATTACCTGAAATATAATGTTTAATTCTTTGACCGTTTACCACCCTTGGACTCGTGCCTTCAAAGTTGTTGATTTTTATGGCACCAGAATGATACACCTCCTCGATAACGTAAGGACCTTCCCATTTTGAGAGAAGTTTTCCTGCAAAAAATCTTAAGCGAGAGTTGAATAATAATACATAGTCTCCTACGTTAAACTCACGCTTTTGTATCCTCTTATCATGCCAGCATTTGACTTTTTCTTTGAATAGCTTAGCATTCTCATAGGCTTGAGTTCTCCATTCATCAAGGGAGCTAATATCAAACAACCTCTTCTCACCGGCAGGTTTGAAGTCATAGTTGAGCTCTTTAATATCCCAATATGCCTTATGTTCAAGTTCAAGAGGCAAATGACACGCTTTTCCATAGACCATCTTATATGGAAACATACCCATAGGATTTTTGTATGCAGTTCTACAGGCCCATAATGCATCATTCAAGTTTTTTGGACCAATTCTTTCTAGATCTATTCACAGTCTTTTGCAAAATTAATTTGAGCTCTCTATTGCTCAACTCTACTTGACCACTAGACTGCGGATGATAAGGAGATGCGATTCTATGATTGACATCATACTTAGCAAGCATCTTACGGAAAGCACCATGAATAAAATGTGAACCACCATCAGTCAGAAGATATCTAGGGACTCCAAACCTCGGAAAAATAACTTCTTTAAGCATTTTAATAGAAGTGTTATGATCAGCACTACTAGTCGGAATAGCTTCTACCCACTTAGTAACGTAATCAACAACAACTAAAATATGTGTATAACCATTAGAGGCAGGAAAAGGTCCCATATAATCAAAGCCCCAAACATCAAACGGTTCAATAACAAGAGAATAATTCATAGGCATTTCTTGGCGTCTACTAATGTTACCTATTCTTTGACATTCATCACAAGATAAGACAAACTTACGAGCATCTTTGAAGAGAGTAGGCCAATAAAAACCAGATTGTAGTACCTTGTGTGCAGTTCTATCTCCAGCATAGTGTCCTCCATAAGATTCAGAGTGACACTTGCATAAGATCTGTTCCTGTTCATGCTCAAGCACACAACGTCAAATAACACCATCTACTCCTTCTTTATAAAGGTGTGGGTCATCCCAGAAGTAATGTCTTAAATCATAAAAGAACCTTTTCTTTTGCTGGTATGTGAAACTAGGCGGTATAAATTTAGCAACAATGTAATTGGCATAATCAGCATACCAAGGAGCAGTACGAGAAGCATTGACGACCGCTAATTGTTCATCAGGAAAGCTATCATTAATAGGCAGTGGGTCATCAAGAACATTCTCTAACCTAGACAAGTTATCTGCAACGGGGTTCTTAGCTTCCTTTCTATCAATAATATGCAAATCAAATTCTTGGAGCAAGAGGACCCATCTAATGAGTCTAGGCTTAGCATCTTTCTTTTCCATAAGATACTTATTAGCAGCATGATCAGTGTGAATAGTAACTTTGGAATCAATAATATAAGGTCTAAACTTATCACATGCAAACACAACTGCTAAGAACTCTTTTTCAGTAGTAGCATAATTTCTCTGGGCAGTATCAAGAGTCTTACTAGCATACTAGATAACATTCAACTTCTTATCAACTCTTTGCCCTAGAACAACACCTATAGCATAATCACTAGCATCACACATAATTTCAAAAGGTAAATTCCAATCAGGTGGCTGGACAATAGGTGTAGTGATCAAAGCTTTCTTAAGTACTTCAAATGCTTCTACGCAATCATCATCAAAGACAAAAGGAATATATTTTTGCAATAAATTAGTCAGAGGCCTAGAGATTTTAGAGAAGTCCTTAATGAACCTCCTATAAAAACCGGCATGACCAAGGAAACTTCTTATACCTTTTATGTCCTTGGGACATGGCATCTTTTCAATAGCATCAACTTTGGCTTTATCAACTTCAATACCTCTCTCGGAGATCTTGTGCCCCAAGACAATGCCTTCATTAACCATAAAGTGACACTTTTCCCAATTCAGGACAGTGTCTTTGCATCTCTGCAAAACTCGATCAAGGTTGCTCAAACAATCATCAAATGAGGATCCATAGACGGAAAAGTCATCCATGAATACCTCACAAATCTTTTCACAAAAATCAGAGAATATAGACGGAAAAGTCATCCATGAATACCTCACAAATCTTTGCACAAAAATCAGAGAATATAGCCATCATACATCTTTGAAAGGTAGCAGGTGCATTACATAAACCAAAAGGCATATGTCTATAAGCAAAAGTACCAAAAGGGCAAGTAAAAGTAGTTTTAGATTGATCCTTCGTTGGCACAGGTATCTGAGAGAAACTAGAATAACCATCTAGAAAGCGGAAATGTGTGTGTTTGGAAAGTCTTTCTAGCATTTGATCAATAAAAGGTAAGGGGTAATGATCTTTCTTAGTGGCTTTATTTAACTTACGAAAATCAATTACCATCCTATAACCTGTAATAATTCTTTGCGGGATCAATTCATCTTTATCATTAGGAACAACGGTAATACCTCCCTTTTTAGGAACACAATGGACAGGGCTCACCCATTCACTATCAGCAATGGGATAAATAATACCTGCCTCAAGGAGCTTTATTATCTCCTTTCTTACCACTTCCTTCATCTTGGGATTTAATCATCTTTGAGGATCTCTAACTGGTTTGGCATCGTCCTCCAATGTAATTTTGTGTTGACATAATGTTGGACTAACGCCCTTAAGATCATCCAGAGTATATCCAATAGATGCTCGATGCTTCTTCAGAGTTTTCAATAATCTTTCTTCTTCTTTCTTTGAAAGGTTAGCACTAATGATAACATGATATATTTCTTTCTCATCAAGATAAGCATACTTAAGATTGTCAAGTAAAGGTTTGAGTTCAAACACGGGATCACCCTTGGGTGGAGGGGGACCCCTAAGAATTTCATCAGGAAGGTTATGTTTCAGCATAGGTTCCTGTTTAAGGAACACTTCATCTATTTCCTCTCTTTCCTTCATAAACATATTTTTTTCATGGTCTAACAAGTATTGTTCTAACGGATCAATTGGAGGAACAGCAATGGAAGCAAGACCAATAATTTCATCCTTACTAGGTGGTTCCCTTTCACGAGGTTGTCTACTAAACTTAGCAAAATTAATCTCATGAGACATACCATCTATGCCAATTGTGACAATATTATTTTCACAATTAATCTTAGCACTAGCTATATTCAAGAAGGGTCTACAAAAATAATGGGACAAAAATCATCTTGTGGGGAACCAAGAACAAGGAAATCAACAAGGTATTTAACCTTCCCACACAAAACTTCAACATCTCTAACAATCCCAAAGGGTTTAATGGTATCCCTATTAGCAAGCTTAATAGTGACATCAATGTCTTCTAACTCAATGGGTGCAATGTCATGCATAATTTCTTGATATAAGGAATAAGGTATTGCACTAGCACTAGCACCCATATCACATAAGCTGTGATAACAATGATCTCCTATTTTAACAGAAATAATAGGCATGCCTACGACAGGTCTACGTGTCTTAGTATCTGGCCTAGCAATATTAATAGTTTCACCACAGAAATAAATAACATGCCCATCTAAATCCTCATCCAAGAGATCTTTAACCATAGCAATACTAGGTTCAACATTAATTTGCTCAGGAGGTGTATAAGTCGTAGTATTACTCTTACGAACAACACTCGAAGCTTTAGCATGATCCTTTTATCCTAACAGGAAAAGGAGGTTTTTCAACATAAGCAGTAGGAACAATAGGATCACTATAGGTAATAGTCTTTTCTTCGACTGTAATAGGTGCAACTACTTTCACTTCAACAGGAGGATTATATTTAAACCACTTCTCTTTAGGGAGATCAACGTGAGTAGCAAAAGATTCACAGAAAGTAGCTACTATCTCAGATCACATAAAGTAGCTACTATCTCAGAGTCAAGTCCATATTTAGCGCTAAATCCACGAAAAACATTGGTATTCATAAAAGATTTAACACAATCGAACTTAGGTGTCATACCTGACTCCTTACCATCGTCGGAACCCCAATCTTCAGAGTTGTGTTTAATTGTTTCCAATAAGTGCCATTTGAAATCAATAGCCTTCAGCATATAAGAACCAGCACATGAAGTACCGAGAAGGTTGTGATTATCAAGAGAAAGCCGAGCATAAAAGTTCTGAATAATCATTTCCCGAGAGAGCTCATGATTGGGGAATGAATATAACATTGACTTAAGCCTCCCCCAAGCTTGAGCTATGCTTTCTCCTTCGCGAGGCCAGAAATTATATATGTAATTACGATCACGATGAACAAGATGCATATGATAGAACTTCTGGTGAAATTCCAACTTCAATCGCTTATAATTCCAAGATCTCGTGTCATCACATAGCCTATACCATGTCAATGCATCTCCCTTCAAAGATAAAGGGAAGACCTTCCTTTTGACAACATCATCGGGAATACCTGCAAGCTTAAATAATCCACAAACTTCATCCACAAAGATAAGGTGTAAATCGGGATGCAATGTTCCATCTCCTGCAAATGGATTAGCTAGCAGTTTTTCTATCATACCCGAAGGGATCTCAAAATAAATATTTTCATAAAGTTCAGTAGATTGAGGAGCAACTCTTTGCTCTTCTGGTTGGGGTGAAGAGACCCCAAACAAGCCCCTCAAAGGATTAGTTTCCATAGTGACAAGTAACAGAAAATTTCAGCACACTATATAAATGTTTCCTTACCAAGTTCCACTCACCAAAAGCACTACACTCCCCGGCAACGGCGCCAGAAAAGAGTCTTGATGACCCACAAGTGTAGGGGATCAATCATAGTCCTTTTGATAAGTAAGAGTGTCGAACCCAACGAGTAGCAGGAGGAAATGATAAGCGGTTTTCAGTAAGGTTTTCTCTGCAAGCACTGAAATTGTAGGTGATAGATAGTTTTGTGATAAGATAAATAGTAACGAGTAAAAAGTAAATAAAATAAGTAAAGTGCAGCAAGGTGGCCCAATCCTTTATGTAGCAAAGGATAAGCCTGGACAATTTCTAATAATGAGAAACGAGCTCCCGAGGACACATGGGAATTATCGTCGAGCTAGTTTTCATCACGTTCATATGATTCGCGTTCAGTACTTTGATAATTTGATATGTGGGTGGACCGGTACTTGGGTACTGCCCTTACTTGGACAATCATCCCACTTATGATTAACCCCTATTGCAAGCATCCGCAACTACAAAATAAGTATTAAGATAGACCTAACCACATCATTAAACATATGGATCCATATCAGCCCCCTAACGAAGCAACGCATAAACTAGGGTTTAAGCTTCTGTCACTCTAGCAACCCATCATCTACTTATTACTTCCCCATGCCTTCCTCTAGGCCCAAATAATGGTGAAGTGTCATGTAGTCGATGTTCACATAACACCACTAGAGAAAAAGACAACATACATCTCATCAAAATATCGAACAAATACCAAATTCACATGACTACTAATAGCAAGACTTCACCCATGTCCTCAGGAACAAACGTAACTACTCACAAAGCATATTCATGTTCATAATCAGAGGAGTAATAATGTGCATAAGGGATCTGAACATATGATCTTCCACCAAGTAAACCAATTAGCATCAACTACAAGGAGTAATCAACACTACTAGCAACCCACAGGTACCAATTTGTGGTTTGATACAAGATTGGATACAAGAGATGAACTAGGGTTTTGAGAGGAGATGGTGCTGTTGAAGATGTTGATGGAGATTGACCCTCTCCCGATGAGAGGATCATTGGTGATGACATTGGTGATGATTTCCCCCTCCCGGAGGGAAGTGTCCCCGGCAGAACAGCTCCGCCAGAGCCTTAGATTAGTTCCGCCAAGGTTCCGCCTCGTGGCGGCAGAGTTTCGTCCCGTAAGCTTGCCCATGATTTTTTCTAGGGTAAGAGCGATGATATAGCAGAAGATGGACACCGGAGGCCCACCAGGGGGCCCAGGAGATAGAGGGGCGCGCCCTATAGGGGGTGGGCCCCCTGTTGTATTTCTTTCGCTCAGAAATTCTTATTAATTCCAAAAAGTTGTTTCGTGGAGTTTCAGGACTTTTGGGGTTGTGCAGAATAGGTTTCCAACGTTTTCTCCTTTTCCAGCCAGAATTCCAGCTGCCGGCATTCCCCCTCTTCATGGTAAACCTTGTAAAATAAGAGAGAATAGCCATAAGTATTAGATATAACGTGTAATAACAACCCATAATGCAATAAATATTGACATAAAAGCATGATGCAAAATGGACGTATCAGGCATGCCCAAGCTTTGGCTCTTGTCACTCCTTATTCCATAATCCATCAAATCTTTACCCGAAAACTTGAAAACTTCACAACACAAAACTCAACAAAAAATCTCATGAGCTCTGTTAGCGAAATAAAACAAACCACCACTTTAAGGTACTGTAATGAACACATTCTTTATTTATATTGGTGTTAAACCTACTGTATTCCAACTTCTCTATGGTTCGTACCCCCAAATACTAGCCATGGATTCATCAAAATGAGCAAACAACACACGAAAAACAGAATCTGTCAAAAACAGAACAGTCTATAGCAATCTGTAACTTTTGACTACTTCTGGAACCCCAAAAATTCTACCAAAATAGGAAGCCCTAGATAATTTGTATATAAATCTTCTGCAAAATGAGTCAACTGAAAATCACGTTTCTGTGATTTATGAAAATTATTCTTGTGAGTGCAAAAGTTTCTGTTTTTCAGCAAGATCAAGTTAACTATCACCCAAGAAGATCCTATAGGTTTTACTTGGCACAAACACTAATTAAAACATAAAACCACATCTAACCAGAGGCTAGATGAATTATTTATTACTAAACAGGAACAAAAAGCAAAGAACAAAAAATAAAATTGGGTTGCCTCCCAACAAGCGCTATCATTTAATGCCCCTAGCTAGGCATAAAAGCGAGAATAGATTTAAGTATCACCATAATGATAAGGTAAATCACGAAAACTCATCTCATATTCCCTACGTTCAGCAGCAAGTTTTCTTTGTGGCAAGCAAAATTAATCAAAAGGGCTAAATTTAATGGGACAGAAGTCCCCAAGATCAAGCTCGGGAGGTATGGGTTCCTCCTTTGGCCCCTCATATTGCACAACCAATTCATCATTATAAGCATTCTTTTGGCAAAAAGTCATGAGCCTTTGCTCAAGAGAAAATCCTAACCCATTGTTTTGAATAGCAAAATCATCATTAAGTTCAGAGATTCTATCAACTAGAACATCGGTAGGAACCTTTTTTCTAAGGTTTTCATTATAAGCAACATGATCTAAAGATCGTAAACGCATTATGTCTTCTTGATTAAAAAGGATCGCCTCTATGGGAGGACGACCAGCGTCCACCCTATAGTGTGCAAAAATTTCTTTGGCTTCTTTCATTATAAATCTGAACTCATGTGCCAAAAACATAGTAGCTGCACGCTTAACAGAAGAATGCTCAATATTGGAAAATTGTAGGAAAACCCTTTGTATGCAAGGATGCATATGAATAAACTGTCTTTCAAGTTCAACTATAAGCAAGGATATAGCATCCGCAAGACTACTAGTTCTATGAAGAATAGATCCACCCATAGAGGGCAAAGCACTGGCACAAGTAAAGAAATCTTGAATAACCCCTTTTCCAATAATATTACCACTACCGATTCAAAACTTTTTAGTATGTAAGATAGTGGGTTCTTCAGCAGGATCATCAAAAGCATCAAAGTTTCCCATGTTATTACTGTTGTCCTTATCAACGATAACCTCCCCAGTTTCAGACATAGTGGTAGAAAATACCACAAGAAGCAAGCAAAAGAGAGGCGAACGGGAAAAAGAGGGCGAATAAAACGGCAAGGGTGAAGTAGGGGAGAGGAAAACGAGAGGCAAATCGCAAATAATGTAATGCGAGGGATAAGAGTTTGTGATGGATACTTGGTATGTCTTGACTTGTGCGTAGACTCCCCGGCAACGGCGCGAGAAATCCTTCTTGCTACCTCTTAATCATGCGTTGGTTTTCCCTTGAAGAGGAAAGGGTGATGCAGCAAAGTAGCGTAAGTATTTCCCTCAGTTTTTGAGAACTAAGGTATCAATCCAGTAGGAGGTTACACTCAAATCCCTCGTACCTGCACAAACAAATAAGAACCTTGCAACCAACGCGATAAAGGGGTTGTCAATCCCTTCATGGCCACTTGCAAAAGTGAGATCTGATAGAGATACTAAGATAAATATTTTTTGGTATTTTTATGATATAGATTGGAAAGTAAAGACTGCAATATAAAATAGATCGGAAACTTATATGATGGAAAATAGACCCGGGGCCCATAGGTTTCACTAGTGGCCTCTCTCAAGATAGCATAAGTATTATGGTGGGTGAACAAATTACTGTCAAGCAATCGATAGAAAAGTGCATAGTTATGAGAATATCTAGGCATGATCATGTATATAGGCATCACGTCCGCGACAAGTAGATCGAAACGATTCTGCATCTACTACTATTACTCCACAAATTGACCGTTATCCAGCATGCATCTAGAGTATTAAGTTCATAAGAACAGAGTAACGCATTAGGCAAGATGACATGATGTAGAGGGATAAACTCAAGCAATATGATATAAACCCCATCTTTTTATCCTTGATGGCAACAATACAATACGTGCCTTCCTGCCCTGCTATCACTGGGAGAGGACATCGCAAGATTGAACCCAAAGCTAATCACTTCTCCCATTGCAAGAAAGATCAATCTAGTAGGCCAAACCAAACTGATAGTTCAAAGAGACTTGCAAAGATAACAAATCATACATAAAATAATTCAGAGGAGATTCAAATATTGTTCATAGATAATCTTGATCATAAACCCACAATTCATCGGATCTCGCCAAACACACCGCACAAATAATTACATCGAATAGATCTCCAAGAAGACCGAGGAGAACTTTGTATTGAGATCCATAGAGAGAGAAGAAGCCATCTAGCTAATAACTATGGACCCGAAGGTCTGAGGTAAACTACCCACACTTCATCGGAGAGGATATGGTGTTGATGTAGAAGCCCTGCGTGATCGATTCCCCCTCTAGTGGAGCGCCGGAATAGGCCTAAGATGGGATATCACGGGTACAAAAGGTTGCGGCGGTGGAAATAGGGTTTCGTGGTGCTATCGGATGTTTTTAGGGTATATGAGTATATATAGGCGAAAGAAGTCGGTCAGGAGAGCCACGAGGGGCCCATGAGGGTGGGGGCGCGCCTACCCCCTTGGGCGCGCCTCCCTACCTTATCGCCGCCTCGTTGCTTCCTTGACGTCCTCTCCAAGTCTCCTGGATTGCGTTTGTTCCAAAAACGACTCTCCCGAAGGTTTCATTCCGTTTGGACTCCATTTGATATTCCTTTTCTGCGAAACACTGAAATTGGGGAAAACAACAATTTGGACTGGGCCTTCGGTTAATAGGTTAGTCCCAAAAATAATATAAAAGTGTATAATAAAGCCCATTAAACATCCAAAACAGATAATATAATAACATGGAACAATCAAAAAATATAGATACGTTGGAGATGTATCAGGGGGCAAGGGGGCACCCTAGAACACACAAGTTTCTCTTAACCGTGTTTGGTGCCCCCCTCCACAGTTACACACCTCGATCATACCATCGTAGTGCCTAGGCGAAGCCCTGCGCCAGTAGCACCATCATCACCGTCACCACGCCATCCTACTGACGGAACTCACCCTCATTCTCAACTGGATCAAGAGCATGAGGGACGTCATCGAGCTGAAAGTGTGCTAAACGCGGAGGTGCCGTGCGTTCGGTACTTGATCTTGGATCGCGAAGAAGTTTGACTACATCAACTGCGTTATTGAAACGCTTCCGCTTTCAGTCTAAGAGGGTATGTGGACACACTCTCCCCTCTTCTTGCTATGCATCACCTAGATAGATCTTGCATGATCATAGGATATTTTTTTTGAAATTACCGCGTTCCCCAACAATCATGTACTCCCTCCGATGTGTAGAGATTTTGATAAAAGGTGGTCGTCATGTTCTCCATCTCTACTACATTAACTGTTACCTGGCCATCCGGTCTCTGAAGTGACTTTATTTGGTTCTTCCTCCTTCTTCTACTTGCCTTGAGATGGAAAAATATGTGTTTTTGTCGCCATGCATCAGCCTCTCCAGCCGGGCGCGTTGTATGCAAAGGATCTCTTCTCTATGGTAAAGCTCAGTTAATCTTTCCACTAATTTAATTTCCACATGACTTGGACCAAATCTGTTTGGGATCCCGCGAAGCTCCTGTAGTTGTGACTTCAACCGTTGAATTTCATGTCGCACGTTCCTGAAGTGGGTGCGGTCCCACTGGCTCAGATCATTAGACAATGATTGCAGCTTGTTGGTTATGCCTTGAACAGAATCTCCATCGCTTTTAGCCCATGCGCTCTGAACCATTGGCATCAGCTCCGGGTCTCTCTCCCATGCTAACTCATATTTAAATGAGTGCGGGACCCGCCTGCATGTATCCTCATGCATATATTTCATGTAGAGAGGAGCGTGATCGCTTGATGTCGCTGTGCCATGCTCAAGTCTGGCTGATGGAAAAGCTATAGACCAAGCCGGATTAGCTACTCCTCTATCCAGCCTTACCCTTGTATATGTTCCACCTGCCACTTTTTTTCTCAAATGTCCAATCAGAACCAGTGTACCCTATATCATATAGTCCGCATGTATCAAGGGCATCTCTGAATGCATCCATTATGTCTGGCTTCTGTTCGCTACTCCGTCATGTTCCTGTGCATGCATGCTACCTCTTGAGCTTGCGTTGGTTTTTCCCTTGAAGAGGAAAGGGTGATGCAGCAAAGTAGTGTAAGTATTTCCCTCACTTTTGAGAACCAAGGTATCAATCCAGTAGGAGACGACGCACAAGTCACCTAGTACATGCACAAACAATCAAGAACCTTGCAACCAACGCAATAAAGGGGTTATCAATCCCTTCACGGTCACTCGCAAAAGTGAGATCTAGTAGAGATAATAAAGTAAATATTTTTGGTATTTTTGTTGTATAGATTGGAAAGTAAAGATTGCAAAATAGTAAACGAGATTTAAAGAGATGCAATACAATGGAAAAGAGATGTGATATAATGGAAAAGAGACCCAGGGGCCATAGGTTTCACTAGTGGCTTCTCTCAAGATAGCATGTATTACGGTGGGTGAATAAATTATTTCTGAGCAATTGATAGAAAAGCGCATAATTATGAAGATACCTAAGGCAATGATCATGAACATAGGCATCACGTCCGTGTCAAGTAGACCGAAACGATTCTGCATCTACTACTATTACTCCACACATCGACCACTATCCAGCATGCATCTAGAGTATTAAGTTCATAAGAACGGAGTAACTAATTAAGCAAGATGACATGATGTAGAGGGATAAACTCAAGCAATATGATATAAACCCCATCTTTTTATCCTCGATGGCAACAATACAATACGTGCCTTGCTACCCCTGCTGTCACTGGGAAAGGACACCACAAGATTGAACCAAAGCTAAGCACTTCTCCCATTGCAAGAAAGATCAATCTAGTAGGCCAAACCAAACTAATAATTCGAAGAGGCTTGCAAAGATAACAAATCATACATAAAAGAACTCAGAGGAGATTCAAATATTGTTCATAGATAATCTTGATCATAAACCCACAATTCATCGAATCTCGACAAACACACCGCAAAAAGAATTACATCAAATAGATCTCCAAGAAGATCGAGGAGAACTTTGTATAGAGATACAAAGAGAGAGAATAAGCCATCTAGCTAATGACTATGGACCCGAAGGTCTGAGGTAAACTACACACACTTCATCGGAGAGGCTATGGTGTTGATTTAGAAGCCCTCCGTGATCGATTTCCCCTCCGACGGAGCGCCGGAAAAGGCCCCAAGATGGGATCTCACAGGTACAGAAGGTTGCGGCGGTGGAAATAGGGTTTTGTGGTGCTCTCGGATGTTTTCATGGTATATGAGTATATATAGGCGAAAGAAGTTGGGCAGGGGAGCCACAAGGAGCCCACGAGGGTGGGGGGCGCGCCTCCCTGCCTCGTGGCCGCCTTGTTGCTTCCTTGACGTCCACTACAAGTCTCTTGGATTGCGTTTGTTCCAAAAACGACTCTCCCGAAGGTTTCATTCCGTTTGGACTCCGTTTGATATTCCTTTTCTGGCGAAACACTAAAATAGGCAAAGAAACAACAATTTGGACTGGGCAATATGATATAAACCCCATCTTTTTATCCTCGATGGCAACAATACAATATGTGCCTTGCTTCCCCTACTGTCACTGGGAAAGGACACCGCAAGATTGAACCCAAAGCTAAGCACTTCTCCTATGGCAAGAAATATCAATCTAGTAGGCCAAACTAAACCGATAATTCGAAGAGACTTGCAAAGATATCAAGTCATGCATATAAGAATTCAGAGAAGAACCAAATAATATTCATAGATAATCTTGTTCATAAATCCACAATTCATCGGATCTCGGCAAACACAACGCAAAAGAGTATTACATCGAATAGATCTCCAAGAACATCGAGGAGAACTTTGTATTGAGAATCAAAGAGAGAGAACAAGCCATCTAGCTAATAACTATGGACCCAAAGGTCTGTGGTAAACTATTCACGCTTCATCGGAGAAGCAATGGTGTTTATGTAGAAGCCCTCCATGATCGATTCCCCTCTGGCAGATCGCCAGAAAAGGCCCCAAGATGGGATCTCATGGGTACAGAAGGTTGCGGCGGTGGAAAAGTGGTTTCATGGCTCCCCCTGGTGTTTCTAGGGTATAAGAGTATATATAGGCAAAAGAAGTACGTCGGTGGAGCTATGAGGGGCCCACGAGGGTGTGGGGCGCGCCTACACCCGTGGGCGCACCCTCCTGCCTCGTGGATGCCTTGTGGCGTTTCTGACTTCAACTCCAAGTCTTTTGGTTTGCTGTCGGTCCAAGAAAGATCATCGCGAAGGTTTATTCCGTTTGGACTCCTTTTGGTATTCCTTTTCTCCAAAACTCTAAAATAGGCAAAAAAAACAGAAACTGGCACTGCGCCTCCGGTTAATAGGTTAGTCCCAAAAATAATATAAAAGAGCATATTAAATCCCATTAAACATCCAAAACAGATAATATAATAGCATGGAACAATCAAAAATTATAGATACGTTGGAGATGTATAAATGCAACACCTCATTGAAATCACCCAAGACTAGCCAGGGTATATTGTTGGTACCTACGATTCCCCTAAGCATGTCCCACATATTGTATCTTTCACTAACTTGTGCTTCCCCATAGACAAAGGTTACTCTTGTTTTCACATCTACAAGGTCATCAACAAGTGCATCAATATGATACTTCGAATAGCCAACAATCTCAAGTTTCATTTCTTCATTCCAAAACAGTCCTAGACCACCACTTCTTCCCGAGATACTAACAAAAAAACTTTTATTAAAACCTAAAGAGCCAACCATATCCTCAACTCTCGATCCCTCTAACTGAGTCTCAAGGATACATAGTACAGAGGGGGCATTGCTTTGTCAGGTCGCGAAGCTCTCAAACCACCGCGGGTTTGCCAGCCTATGGCAGTTCCAACAGAGGAGACTCATTGCGCATGGCGCAACCCCCTTGGAGGCCCGCCAAACACGCATCAGTGTTTTTGGATAGAGCTGTGTTCTTTCCATTGGTTTTCTTGTCTATCATCGTGTTGGTATTGTTCCTCTTCGGCTCCTGCTTTGACGAAGGCCTAGGTGGAATTTCAGTGGTTGGAAGCGGATTAGCATTGGAGTCAACAGCAGGCGCTTGTAGCAACATTAATGCTTTTTGGCCTTCTGCTGCTGCCCCCTCTTCCTCTTTCTGTCCCCCTCCTCCATGGCCACATCCGCGTCAGGTGTTGCCCTGGGTACAGACATGTTGTGATCAGCTCCACTGTCGCGTCCTCTACCTGCACGGCCTCCATGGCCTCCTACGTGAGCACCTCGTGCCCTGCTTCCCTCAGCTGGGCCTTGTCCTTCTCCTGGTCCACTCCCCGGTCCTTAAAAACATGAAGCTTTTAGGTCTTTAAAAACGAATGCCTTTGGATGATGGACTCCGTCTCTGCAATTTTTGAAGAGATGACCAATGTATCCGCAGACGGCACAGCAATCAGGGAGACATTCATACACCATCGCAGGCAAAGCTTTGATCTTTGAGAAGAAACCATCTGGGAAGTCGTGGATCTGTATCCACGTATTGATCTTATTGAGCTCAATAGTCGCGGTTTTGTATAGCCGTCATATGGCGCCAGCACCACCGCTTTTCCCTTGAAACTCCATGGTCCTTCCTCCATCACGCGTTCCCAATCACCCCAGCATCCAAATTGCATCGTGTAAAGGTTATCTTCAAGCGGCCTGATCTTCACTTCCTTTGCCAAGTCCCAGGCTACTCTCATATTCTTGTAAAACCAATACTGACTATATAGGTCTTCTCGGTGTGAACCCTAGCTATGGCCATCCAATGGGTTGCCTCCACCGGCAGTTCATCATCCTCAACTACCACATCCTGGAGATCATCTTCCTTCAAACCTAGTTCGTCCATCATTGCTTCCAAATCCGTCATGCCGCTCCCTGATCCCGAAGTAGCGTCTTCCATATTCCCTTGCTGGAGGGTTTTGTTCCGTGGGTGGTATGATCCCTAGAGATCCTTCCCCCATCAATGACGGGACCCCAGGCCCTCCGATCAACGTCGATGCAGAGGGTAGGAGAGGGGAGCCAAAGTCTTTACGATGGCGCGTGAGATCGCCGCTGCCGAGAGGAAAGAAACCCTAACAGGAGGGGACCCTTTTTTTATGCCATCACCAGCTGAACTGGGACGAAGGAAAGGTTCAATGGGTGGCCTGACCACACACGGCCGCCCATTCCTAGTTTTAAAGCATGCTTCACTAAATTGTGAGCCTCCATATTGGAGGTCCTAAAAATTCTCAAGAAAAAAGCATTGGAGCTCATAAACTCATGGACGAGATTGCAAGAAGTAAAACTACTAGAATAATCCATGATTGCATGTATGATCGCTCCTTACTCCGCTCCATTCTTCTGCTTGATACTGTCAATCACCTCCTTACAATCTGAGGCCACGTGGATGCACTATAACTGAAGGTCTTCAGATAGTGCCAAAGCTCCTCTGCTATGTGTTTTTGTGGTCGCAGGAGGATGAAGGGGTACGTTTTGCGCGCGCTCGTGATTATAGCCCAAATTGGAGCGGCACCCCTCTGAAACATGGGAGGAAGCTTTTTGTGGGAGGCAAAACGGTGTGGAATTGCGCTTTTGTTTCCAATACGAATTCGTTGTCCATCCAAACAGTTGTATTGCTACTAGTTAAATACCAAATCCATTTCCTAGGCTTCAATGGAGACATCCAAACACAGTGTAAGTGAAATTTAGGGGAAAGATACTGGGAATGAGTCTAAGAAAATTACCTATGCAGCTTGCAGGGCAAGGACAATAGGAGAGTATCAGATTCAGAGAAGGAGATGCATTGTCGACTTTCCGCCGTTAGCTGAGTGCGGTTGCGTGGTGATGTCTGCTAGAACTATGTCGGTATTTCCCCAAAGAGGAAGGGATGATGTAGTATAGCAACGATAGGTATTTCCCTCAGTGATGAGACCAAGGTTATCAAACCAATAGGAGAACCTCCTCACACCACGTAAACAACACCTGCACACAAATAACAAATACTCGCAGCCCGACGTGTTAAAGGGGTTGTCAATCCCTTCCGGGTACGGCGCCTCAAGATAGGCAAATAACGTGAGGTAAAAGTGGTAGATAGGATAAATAGATCGAGGAACAAATAAATTATAGCAAGGTATTTTTGTATTTTTGGTTTAATAGATCTGAAAATAAATGCAAGAGAAAATAGATCGCAAAGGCAAATATGATGAAAAGAGACCCGGGGGCCGTAGGTCTCACTAGTGGCTTCTCTTGAGAAAAATAGCGAACGGTGGGAAAACAATTACTGTTGGGCAATTGATAGAACTTCAAATAATCATGAAGATATCCAAGCAATGATCATATATAGGTATCACATCCAAGATTAGTAGACGGACTCCTGCCTACAACTACTACTATTACTCCACACATCGACCTCTATCGAGCATGCATCTAGTGTATTAAGTTCATGAGAAAATGGAGTAATGCAATAAGAACGATGACATGATGCAGATGAGATCCATTTATCTATTGTGATAGATATAGATCTCATCTTGTTATCCTTAATAGCAACGATACATACGTGTCGGTTCCCCTTCTGTCACTGGGATCAAGCACCGTAAGATCGAACCCACTACAAAGCACCTCTTCCCATTGCAAGATAAATAGATCAAGTTGGACAAACAAAACCTAAATATCAGAGAAGAAAACGAGGCTATGAGCAATCATGCATATAAGAGATCAAAGAAGACTCAAATAACATTCATGGATAAAAACATAGATCTGATCATAAACTCAAAGTTCATCGGATCCCAACAAACACACCGCCAAAAGACTTACATCATAAGGATCTCAAAGAGACCATTGTATTGATAATCAAGAGAGAGAGAGAGAGAGAGAGGAAGCCATCTATCCACTAACTATGGACCCGTAGGTCTACAAAGAACTACTCACGCATCATAGGAGAGGCACCAATGGAAGTGGTGAACCCCTCCATGACGGTGTCTAGAGTGGATCTGGTGGTTCTGGTCTCTGCGGTGGCTGGATCAATATTTCGTTGACTCCCCTAGGGTTTCTGGAATATTGTGGTATTTATAGAGCAAAGAGGTGGTTCGGGGGGCACCCGAGGTGGGCAGCGCCCACCTGGGCACGCCTGGGCCTCCTGGCGTGCCCTGGTGGGTGCCGCTCCCCTCGAGCAGCCCCTCAGGTGCTTCCTTGGCCCACTGGCTTTCTTCTGGCCCAAAAAATCCTCCAGGAGTTTCGTTGCATTTGGACTCCGTTTGATATTGATTTCCTGCGATGTAAAAAACATGCAGAAAATAACAACTGGCACTGGGCACTATGTCAATAGGTTAGTACCAAAAAATGATATAAAATGACTATAAAACAATTGTAAAACATCCAACAATGATAATATAACAGCATGGAAAAATCAAAAATTGTAGATACGTTGGAGACGTATCAACATCCCCAAGCTTAATTAATGCTCGTCCTCGAGTAGGTAAATGATAAAAACTGAATTTTTGATGTGGAATGCTACCTAACATGTTCATCACATTCTTTTTTCTTTATAGCATGGACATATGGACTTTTATATGATTCAAAGCAATAGTCTAGTTTTGACATGAAGACTTTAATACTCAAGCAAACCAACAAGCAACCATATCTTTCAAAATATCAACACTAAAACAAGTTATCCCTAGCCCATCATGCTCAATCATTGATCCATTCATGAAACACACTCGAATATTAGCTACACCCAATGCTCAAATACGAACATAGTGCCCCTTAGTTGGTGCTTTATAAGAGAAGATGGAGACTCAAATTCAAAATAAAAATTTCATAAGTAAAAGAAAGGCCCTTCGCGGAGGGAAGTAGGGATTTGTAGAGGTGCCAGAGCTCAAAGCTTAAATTGAGAGATAAAATTATTTTTGAGAGGCATACTTTTCCTACCAACGAAAATGACTTGGAGCATCCCAACACTTTCCATGCTAGATACATCATAGGCGGTTCCCGAACAGAAAACAAAGTTTATTCCTTTTTCCACCATAACTTTCACTTTCCATGGCTAGTTATCCATGGGTGCCCACCATACCAACACTTTCCAGGGAATTTATTATTTGACAACATAAAGTAAATTCATTTATTCATTTCGGGACTGGGCATCCCTAATACCTTTGCCGTACTCTCATGCAATGACAAGTGAATAAACACTCATCGTGAGAATAACACATCTAGCATGGAAAATATTGGCTACCCTTTACCACCTCGTGAGTAGTAGAGCACACAAAAGAGAAATTTATTTTGAACATTAGATATGGCACATGCAAATTTGCTTAGAACGACATGGAAATACCGCATATAGGTAGGTATAGTGGACTCATAAGGCAAACCTGGTTTAAAGGGTTTTGGATGCATAAGTAGTGATCATACTTAGTGCAAAATGAAGGCTAGCAAAAAGATTGAGAAGTGACCAACCAAAAGGCGAAAAATCTCGTACCCAAGCATTAAGCATAAGTAACACCGAATAATGCACCATAAGTAGGATATAAATTTCATTGCATAACTATTGACTTTCGTGCTTGCATAGGGAATCACAAACCTTAACATCAATATTATTACTAAAGCACAATTACTCATCAACATGACTCACATATCATATCGTCATATCTCAAAACCATTACTAAGAATCAAGTTTATTTTGTCCAATGATCTTCATGAAAGTTTTTATTATATCCTCCTTGGATATCTATCACTTTGGGACTATTTTCATATGTTGCTTTTGATAAGCTCAAACAAATATAAGTGAAGTTCATGAGCATAGAATTTTTCTTTCTCTCACAATAATCTAAGTGAAGCAAGATAGAATTTCTTAAAACTTTACTAACTCCCGAATAAATCTAAGTGAAGCATAGGAGCAAGCATAGCATAATTTTTGGCTTTCTCAAAAGGGTGTGTCCAGCAAGGATTCAACACTTAAAACACAAAGCAAAACAAGTAAAGACTCATAGCATACAAGACGCTCCAAGCAAAACTCATATCATGTGACGAATAAAAATATAGTTTCAAGTAAAATACCGATGGTCATTAGAAGAAAGCAGGGATGCCACTCGGTGGCATCCCCAAGCTTAGTTGATTGCTATTTCTTTGAATATTATCTTGGGGTGCCTCGGGCATCCCCAAGCTTAGACTTTTGCTTATCCTTATTCCTTCATCCATCGTAAGATAACCCAAAACTTGAAAACTTCAATCACACAAAACTCAAACAAAACCTTCGTGAGATCCGTTAGTATAAGAAACCAAACCACTACTATAAGTACTGTATAAAACCTATTCTTATTTTGTTTTTGCATTATATATACTTTATTACAACTTTTATATGGCAAAAACTCATCAAATAAAACCATAGAAACATCAAAACAAGCACACAACGCAAAGAAAACAGAATCTGTCAAAAACAGAACAGTCTGTAGCAATCTGAAAAATTAGAATACTTCTGTAACTCCAAAAATTATGAAATAAATTTGTGGACGTGAGGAATTTGTCTATTAATCCTATTCAAAAATAATCAACTTACAATCACTCTTCTGTAAAAAATGACAAGGAATCTCGTGAGTGCAAAAGTTTCTGTTTTTCAGCAATATCAAATAAACTTTCACCCAAGTCTTCCCAAAGGCTTTGCTTGGCACAAACACTAATTAAAACACAAAAAACACAATCATAACAGTAGAATAATTGTGCTAACACTCAAGAACAGTAAGCAAAAAGCAAAAATAAATTTTATTCATTGGGTTGCCTCCCAACAAGCGCTATCGTTTTACGCCCTAGCTAGGCATAACACGTAGGATCTAAGTTTTGTCATCTTTGGTTCTAGATTCATAAGATGCCCTCATGATTGATTAATATGGTGGCCTAATTCTTGTCCTAGGGAAGTGTTCCATTCCCTTCCTTAGTGGAAAGTGAAATTTTATATTGCCTTATTTCATATCAATCACGACACCAATAGTACGCAAAAACTGTCTACCAAGAATAATTGGACAAGACGGATTGCAATCAATATCAAGAACAATAAAATATATGGGAACATAATTCCTATTTGCAAGAAAAATAACATCATTAATTCTTCCCATAGGCTTTTTAATAGTAGAATCCACTAAGTGCAAATTTAAAGAGCATTCTTCGATATCGGTAAGACCAAGCACATCACATAAAGATTTCAGAATTGTAGAAACACTAGCACCCAAGTCACATAAAGCAAAACACTCATAATTTTTTATCTTGACTTTGATAGTAGGTTCCCATTCGTCATGCAATTTTCTAGGAATTGAAACTTCTAATTCCAATTTTTGTTCAAAAGCTTTTATCATAGCATCAAGAATATGTTTAGTAAAAGCTTTATTTTGTTCATAAGCATGGGGTGAATTTATCATGGATTGCAACAAATAAATACAATCAATCAAAGAGCAACTATCATAATTGAAGTCTTTTTAATCCAAAATAGTGGGCACATCACTAGTTAAAGTCTTGACCTCTTCAAACCCACTTTTATCAATTTTTTCAACAAGATTTTCACCCTTCGAATCATAGGGATGCCTTCTAACTAAAGTTGACTCTTCTCTAGTCCCTTTTTCATCAATCTTAAATTTACTAAACAAAGAATCAATAGAAGAAACACCAATCACTTTAAGATCTTCATCACTTTTATGATAGTAATCACTAGAAAACACTTTTTCTAAAAAATCTCTTTTAGCTCTAAGCATAGAGGTTCTTTTCTTACTTTCATCCATAGAAACATAAAGAGCTTTAATTGATTCTTCAACTTTAGGCACAATTTTTTTCATCTTGAGAGTTTCTACATCATGAGTAATTCTATCAACACTTCTAGACAAATCATCAATTTTATTCAACTTTTCTTCTATCGAAGTGTTGAAAGCCTTTTGCGTATTGATAATTTTTTAAATATTTTTCTCAAGATCAGAGGTGTTTCTATTATTATTGTAGGTGGGATTACCATAGGAATTACCATAATTATTAGAGGAATTACTAGGAAAAGGCCTAGGATTAAAATTACCTCTATAAGCATTATTGTTGAAATTATTTCGCGAGACAAAATTCACATCTATGGCATCACTATTTTGCTCAATCAAAGTAGACAAAGGCACATCATTAAAATCAATAGGAGCACTTTTATTAGCAACAAACTTCACAAGAGCATCAACTTTTTCACTCAAAGAATTTATTTCTTCTACCGAATTGACTTTTTTACTAGTAGGAGCTCTTCCGGTATGCCATTGTGAGTAATTTGCCATAATATTATCTAGCAATTTAGTAGCTTCACCAAAAGTAATTTCCATAAAATTACCCCCTGTGGTGGAATCTAAAAGATTACGAGAAACAAAATTCAATCCCGCATAAATTTTTTGTATGATCATCCAAAGATTTAACCCATGAGTTGGGCAATTCCTTAGCATCAATTTAATCCTTTCCCAAGATCGTGCAACATGCTCATTTTCAAGTTGCTTGAAATTCATGATCTGGGTTCTAAGGGAAATAATATTTGCGGTTGGAAAATACTTAGTGATAAAAGCATCTTTGCACTTGTTCCAAGAATCAATACTATTGCGAGGCAAAGAAGAAAACAAAATTTTTGCACGGTCTCGCAAAGAAAACGGAAATAATTTCAACTTCACAACATCATTGTCCATATCTTTTTTACTTTGCATATCGCATAATTCCATGAATGTGTTAAGATGGGATGCGGCATCCTCATTAGGAGTACTGGCAAATTGATCTTTCATAACAAGATACAACAAAGCAGTATTAATATCACAAGACTCTGCACTAGTGGCGGGAGGAGCGATCGGAGTGCTAATAAAATCATTATTGTTGGTATTTGAGAAATTACATAACTTGGTGTTCTCATGATGACTACGCAACAAGATTGCACTCAAAAATGGATTTGACGAGAAAACGACGAACGAAAAAGAGGGCAAATAAAACGACATTTTTTGTGAAGTGGGGGAGAGGAAAACGAGAGGCAAATGGCAAATAATGTAAATTGCGAGGAGATGAGATTTGTGATTAGGAACCTGGTTGATGTTGAAGATCCTCCCCGGCAATGGCGCCAGAAATTCCTTTTTGATGTCTACTAGAACTACGTCAGTATTTCCCCAAAGAGGAAGGGATGATGCAGTATAGCGACGGTAGGTATTTCCCTCAGTGATGAGACCAAGGTTATCGAACCAGTAGGAGAACCTCCTCACACCACATAAACAACACCTCCACACAAATAACAAATACTCGCAAGCCGACGTGTTAAAGGGGTTGTCAATCCCTTCCCGGTACGACGCCTCAAGATAGGCAAATAACATGAGGTAAAGTGGTAGATAGGATAAATAGATCGCGGAACAAATAAATTGCAGCAAGGTATTTTTGTATTTTTGGTTTAATAGATCTGAAAATAAATGCAAGATAAAATAGATCGCAAAGGCAAATATGATGAAAAGAGACCCGGGGGTCGTATGTTTCACTAGTGGCTTCTCTCGAGAAAAATAGCAAACGATGGGAAAACATTTACTGTTTGGAAATTGATAGAACTTCAAATAATCATGACAATATCAAGGCAATGATCATTATATAGGCATCACGTCCAAGATTAGTAGACCGACTCCTGCGTGCATCTACTACTATTACTCCACACATCGACTGCTATCCAACATGCATCTAGTGTATTAAGTTCATGAGAAAACGGAGTAATGCAATAAGAATGATGACATAATGTAGACGAGACCCATTTATCTATTGCAACAGATATATGTCTCATCTTGTTATCCTTAGTAGCAACGATACATACGTGTCAGTTCCCCTTGTGTCACTGGAATCAAGCACCATAAGATCGAACCCACTACAAAGCACCTCTTCCCATTGCAAGATAAATAGATCAAGTTTGCCAAACAAAACCCAAATATCGGAGAAGAAATATGAGGCTATAAGAAATCATGCATATAAGAGATCAAAGAAGACTCAAATAACTTTCATGGATAAAAACATAGATATGATCATAAACTCAAAGTTCATCAGATCCCAACAAACACACCGCCAAAAGACTTACTTCATATGGATCTCCAAGAGACCATTGTATTGATAATCAAGAGAGAGAGAGAGAGAGAGAGGGAGGAAGCCATCTAGCTACTAACTACGGACCCGTAGGTCTACAAAGAACTACTGACGCATCATAGGAGGGGCACCAATGGAAGTGGTGAACCCCTCCATGACGGTGTCTAGATTGGATCTGGTGGTTCTGGACTCTACGGTGGCTGGATCAATATTTCGTCGACTTCCCTAGGGTTTCTGGAATATTGTGGTATTTGTAGAGCAAAGAGACGGTTTGGGGGGCACCCGAGGTGGGCAACACCCACCTGGGCGCGCCTGGGCCTCCTGGAGCGCCCTGGTGGGTGCTGCTCCCCTCGAGCAGCCCCTCAGGTGCTTCCTTGGCCCAATGGCTTTCTTCCGGCCCAAATCCTCCAAGAGTTTCGTTGCATTTGGACTCCATTTGATATTGATTTCTTGCAATGTAAAAAACATGCAGATAACAGCAACTGGCACTGGGCACTATGTCAATAGGTTAGTACCAAAAATGATATAAAATGACTATAAAATGATTGTAAAACATCCAAGAATGATAATATAATAGCATGGAACGATAAAAAGTTATAGATACGTTGGAGATGTATCACGTGGCGCCAGTCGTGGGTCGAACAACTTGCTGTCGACTTGGCGGGAAACCGTGGGCAGCGGGTGGTGTACGCCGCTGGCCGGTGGCTGTTGTGCCCTGTGTGATGGTCCATCAGCGGCGGCTGGCAGCGGATGCGTGTTGTGTCGATGTGTTGTGTTGGGTTGGGCTGCTCCATGATGTGCCAATGTGTGTGTTGTGTGTTAGCTGGGCTGCTACGGGATTCTAAAAAAAGCTGAGCTGTTGCGTCCCTCAAAAAATGTTGGGCTAGATGAGATTATAGCCTCTAGGCAGCTCGGCTTCCAGGCAACGTTTTCCCCTAGCGCCGTCTAGGGTTTACCCATCCTCTGGTGATCACGCCAAACTCCATAGAAATCCTCACGTCCTGTCGGCAATTAGTCGGTGCGACGAGAGTCCAGATAGGTAGGATCCCTTGGAAGCACGTTGGCATGGCGGATCCACTGGCAGTTGATGGTAGCGGGGAGGAGGATAGGCAAGGAGGAGATTAGATGGGAGCTTAGGTTTAGCGCGGGGGGGGGGGGGGGCAGTAGGAAGAGAGGGAGGATCCTGAGGAGGTTTGCGTCGGTGAAGAGTAGGGAGGGAGATCCGGCTAAGGAGGATGGGAGTAATCAAGAAGATGTTAGGGAGGAAGGAGATTGAGGCCTGGAGCCAAACCCAGGGGATTGGTTCAAGGGACTCAACTTGCGTGGGGCAGGAGAGGGACCTAGATTTTTTCGCGGAATTGGAAGACCTGATCAACGAGGTTCAGTGGTTGGAAATCTTCAGAGTCCACACCACAAGGACTAGTCATTCTTCTCTATTCAACATGATGTGTACTTCTTGGGCATCGACACAGAAGGTTACTTTCAAACACATGGGGGATAATTTGTTCATTGTCCATTTAAGTTGTTTGGGGGATTGCAAACATGTGACGGATGGTGTCCCATGATTATTTTGAGATGCAACAGTGGTGATGCAAGAGTATGATGGATTTAGCAATGTGGAAGCTTACAAATTGTATAAGATCCCGGTCTGGACAAGAATTGAGAGAGTGCCAGATGGGCTCATGAGAAAGAAAGAACTAGCGGAGAAGTTAGCGAGGAAAGTTGAGGACCACCTACAATGGTGATTGTTAATGAAGGGATAATTAACCCCTCCAAATTCTTAAGAGCAAGATTGTATCTTGATGTAATGTTCCTTCGGTGAGATTTGTCCCAATACTAATAAAAGAGGAAGAATATCCGGTCTACTATCAGAAACAAGTAGATTTTTGCTTTGTTTGTGGAGGGCGAGGTCGTGGTGAAAGAGGAGGAACCGAAAGAGGTGATCTCGGTGGTAGGGGTGGAGAAGGTGACATGAGCAGCAGAGGAGGAAGAGGGGGTGATACGTCTCAAACGTATCTATAATTTTTTTATTATTCCATGCTGTTATATTATCATTCTTGGATGTTTTACAATCATTTTATATCATTTTTTGGTACTAACCTGTTGATATAGTGCCCATTGCCAGTTGCTATTTTCTGCTTGTTTTTTACATCGCATGGAATCAATACCAAACAGAGTCCAAACACAACGAAACTTTTTGTGGATTTTTTTGGACCAGAAGACACAAGATGGGCCGAAGAAGTACCAGAGGGGTGCCCCGAGGGGGGCACAACCCACGAGAGTGCGCCTGGGGGCTTGACCCTAGTCCAACTGTTGGTGTATCTGAAAACCCTAGTCCAACTTTACCTATTTCATCGGCACCTCCTATGCAACAACAATATAGTATGCCGTTGAATTTTTATCCTAGTCAAACCAACCAGCTTGTCACACTAATACGTCCATTTGTCGCACTTTGTCGCACCGAATCATGCTTTTATATCAATATTTATTGCATTATGGGCTGTTATTACACATTATGTCTCAATACTTATGGCTATTCTTTCTTATTTTACAAGGTTTACCATGAAGAGGGAGAATGCCGGCAGCTGGGATTCTGGCTAGAAAAGGAGCAAATATTGGAAACCTATTCTGCACAGCTCCAAAAATCCTAAAACTCCACGAAAGTCACTTTTGGAATTAATAAGAATTATTGAGCAAAGAAAATACACGAGGGGGCCCACACCCTGGCAAGGAGGGTGGGGGCGCCCCCCCCCTACTGGGCGCGCCCCCTGTCTCCTGGGCCCCCTATTGGCCCTCCGATGTCCATCTTCTGCTATATGAAGTCTCTTAGCCTGAAAAAAAATCATAAGCAAGCTTACGGGACGAAACTCCGCCGCCACGAGGCGGAACCTTGGCAAAACCAATTTAGGGCTCCGGCAGAGCTGTTCTGCTGGGGAAACTTCCCTCCGGGAGGGGGAAATCATCACCATCGTCATCACCAATGATCCTCTCATCGGGAGGGGGTCAATCTCCATCAACATCTCCACCAACACCATCTCCTCTCAAAACCCTAGTTCATCTCTTGTATCCAATCTTGTATCAAAACCACAAATTGGTACCTGTGGGTTGCTAGTAGTGTTAATTACTCCTTGTAGTTGATGCTAATTGGTTTACTTGGTGGAAGATCATATGTTCAGATCCTTAATACATATTAATACTCCTCTGATCATAAACATGAATATGCTTTGTGAGTAGTTACGTTTGTTCTTGAGGACATGGGTGAAGTCTTGCTATTAGTAGTCATGTGAATTTGGTATTCGTTCGATATTTTGATGGGATGTATGTTGTCTCTCCTCTAGTGGTGTTATGTGAACGTCGACTACATGACAATTCACCATTATTTGGGCCTAGAGGAAGGCATTGGGAAGTAATAAGTAGATGATGGGTTGCTAGAGTGACAGAAGCTTAAACCCTAGTTTATGCGTTGCTGCGTAAGGGGCTGATTTGGATCCACTAGTTTGATGCTATGGTTATGTTTACCTTAATACTTCTTTTGTAGTTGCGGATGCTTGCAATAGGGGTTAATAATAAGTGGGATGCTTGTCCAAGAAAGGGCAGTACCCAAGCACCGATTCACCCACATATCAAATTATCAAAGTACCGAACGCGAATCATATGAGCGTGATGAAAACTAGCTTGACGATAATTCCCATGTGTCCTCGGGAGCGCTTTTCTCATTATAAGAAATTGTCCAGGCTTGTCCTTTGCTACAAAAAGGATTGTGCCACCTTGCTGCACTTTATTTACTTTCATTGCTTGTTACCCGTTACAAATTATCTTATCACAAAACTATCTGTTACCTACAATTTCAGTGCTTGCAGAGATACCTTACTGAAAACCTCTTGTCATTTCCTTCTACTCCTCGCTGGGTTCGACACTCTTACTTATCGAAAGGACTACGATAGATCCCCTATACTTGTGGGTCATCAAGACTCTTTTCTAGCGCCGTTGCCGGGGAGTGAAGTGCCTATGGTGAGTGGAACTTGGTAAGGAAACATTTATATAGTGTGCTAAAATTTCTGTTACTTGTTACTATGGAAACTAATCCTTTGAGGGGCTTGTTCGGGGTATCTTCACCCCGACCAGTAGAGCAAAGAGTTGCTCCTCAACCTACTGAACCTACTGAAAATGTTTACTTTGAGATTCCTTCGGGTATGATAGAGAAACTGCTAGCTAATCCCTTTGCAGGAGATGGAACATTGCATCCCGATTTACACCTTATCTTTGTGGATGAAGTTTGTGGATTATTTAAGCTAGCAGGTATTCCCGTTGATGTTTTTAAGAGGAAGGTATTCCCTTTATCTTTGAAGGGAGACGCATTGACATGGTATAGGCTATGCGATGATACGGGATCTTGAAACTATAAACGATTGAAGTTGGAATTTCACCAGAAGTTCTACCCTATGAATCTTGTTCATCATGACCATAATTACATATATAATTTTTGGCCTCGCGAAGGAGAAATCATCGCTCAAGCTTGGGGGAGGCTTAAGTCAATGTTATATTCATGCCCCAATCATGAGCTCTCAAGAGATATGATTATTCAAAATTTCTATGCTCGGCTTTCTCTCAATGATCGCACCATGCTTTATACTTCCTGTGCTGGTTCTTATATGCTAAAGACTATTGAATTCAAGTGGTACTTATTGGAAAGAATTAAACGCAACTCTGAAGATTGGGGTTCCGACGATGGTAAGGAGTCAGGTATAACACCTAAGTTTGATTGTGTTAAATCTTTTATGGATACCGATGCTTTTCGTGGATTTAGCGCTAAATATGGACTTGACTCTGAGATAGTAGTTGCTTTTTGTGAATCTTTTGCTACTCAAGTTGATCTCCCTAAGGAGAAGTGGTTTAGATATAATCCTTCCATTGAAGTAAAAGTAGTTGCACCTGTTACAGTTGAAGAAAAGACTATCACTTATAATGATCCTATTGTTCCTACTACTTATGTTGAGAAACCACCTTTTCCTGTTAGGATAAAGGATCATGCTAAAGCTTCAACTGTTGTTCGTAAGAGTAATACTAGAACTTATACACCTCCTGAGAAAATTAAAGTTGAACCTAGTATTTCTATGGTTAAAGATCACTTGGATGATAATTTAGATGGACATGTTATTTATTTCTATGGTGAAACTGCTAATATTGCTAGACCAGATGCTAAGATACATAGACCTGTTGTAGGCATGCCTGTTATTTCTGTTAAAATAGGAGATCATTGTTATCATGGCTTATGTGATATGGGTGCTAGTGCTAGTGCAATACCCTTTTCCTTATATAAACAAATTATTCATGATATTGTACCCGTTGAGTTAGAAGGTATTGATGTTACTATTAAGCTTGCCAATAGGGATACCATTAAACTAGTTGGGATTGTTAGAGATGTTGAAGTCTTGTGTGGGAAAGTTAAATATCCTGCTGATTTTCTTGTTCTCGGTTCCCCGCAAGATGACTTTTGTCCCATAATATTTGGTAGACCCTTCTTGAATACTGTTAATGCTAGGATTGATTGCGAAAAGGATATTGTTACAATTGGCCTCGGGGATATGTCTCATGAGTTTAATTTTGCTAAGTTTCATAGACAACCCCATGATAGAGAATCGCCTAGTAAGGATGAAATTATTGGTCTTGCTTCTATTGCCGTACCTCCTACTAACCCGTTAGAACAATATTTGCTAGACCATGAAAATGATATGTTTATGAATGAAAAAAGGGAAATAAATGAAGTATTCCTTCAACAAGATCCTATTCTGAAACACAACTTACCTATTGAAATCCTAGGGGATCCCCCTCCACCCAAGGGTGATCCCGTGTTTGAGCTCAAACCTTTACCTGATAATCTTAAATATGCTTATCTTGATGAAAAGAAGATATATCCTGTTATTATTAGTGCTAACCTTTTAGAGCAGGAAGAAGAAAGATTATTGAAAACTCTGAAGAAGCACCGTGCTGCTATTGGATCTACTCTGGATGATCTTAAGGGCATTAGTCCCACTCTATGCCAACACAAAATAAAAGTGGAGAAAGATGCCAAACAAGTTAGAGATCCTCAACGACGGTTAAATCCTAAGATGAAAGAAGTGGTAAGAAAGGAGATACTAAAGCTCCTTGAGGCAGGTATAATTTATCCCGTTGCTGATAGTGATTGGGTAAGTCCTGTCCATTGCGTCCCTAAGAAGGGAGGTATTACTGTCCTTCCTAATGATAAAGATGAATTGATCCCGCAAAGAATTATTATAGGTTATAGGATGGTAATTGATTTCCGTAAACTAAATAAAGCTACTAAGAAAGATCATTACCCTTTACCTTTTATTGATCAAATGCTAGAAAGACTATCCAAACATACATATTTCTGCTTTCTAGATGGTTATTCTGGTTTCTCTCAAATACCTGTGTCCGCGGAGGATCAATCAAAAACTATTTTTACTTGCCCTTTCAGTACTTTTGCTTATAGACGTATGCCTTTTGGTTTATGTAATGCACCTGCTACCTTTCAAAGATGCATGGTGGCTATATTATGTGACTTTTGTGAAAAAAATTGTGAGGTAGTCATGGATGACTTCTCCGTTTATGGATCCTCTTTTGATGATTGCTTGAGCAACCTTGAGCGAGTTTTGTAGAGATGTGAAGACACTAGTCTCGTCTTGAACTGGGAAAAGTGCCACTTTATGGTTAATGAAGGCATTGTCTTGGGGCATAAAATTTCTGAAAGAGGTATTGAAGTTGATAAAGCTAAAGTTGACGCTATTGAAAAGATGCCATGTCCCAAGGACATTAAAGTTATAAGAAGTTTCCTTGGTCATGCCGATTTTTATAGGAGGTTCATTAAGGACTTTTCTAAAATCTCTAGGCCTCTGACTAATTTATTGCAAAAAGATATTCCTTTTGTCTTTGATGATGATTGTGTAGAAGCATTTGAAATACTTAAGAAAGCTTTGATCATTGCACCTATTGTTCAACCACTTGACTGGAATTTACCCTTTGAAATTATGTGTGATGCTAGTGATTATGCCGTAGGTGCTGTTCTAGGGAAAAGAGTTGATAAGAAATTAAATGTTATCCAATATGCTAGTAAAACTCTTGATACTGCCCAGAGAAATTATGCTACTACTGAAAAAGAGTTCTTAGCAGTTGTATTTGCATGTGATAAGTTCAGACCTTATATTGTTGATTCTAAAGTTACTATTCACACTGATCATGCTGCTATTAAATATCTTATGGAAAAGAAAGATGCTAATTCTAGAATTATTAGATGGGTTCTCTTGCTCCAAGAATTTGATTTGCATATTATTAATAGAAAGGGAGATGAGAACCCCGTTGCAGACAACTTGTCTAGGTTAGAGAATGTTCTTGATGACCCACTACCTATTGATGATAGCTTTCCCGATGAACAATTAGCGGTCATTAATGCTTCTCGTACTGCTCCATGGTATGCTGATTATGCTAATTACATTGTTGCTAAATTTATACCACCTAGTTTCACATACCAGCAAAAGAAAAAGTTCTTTTATGATTTAAAACATTACTTCTGGGATGACCCACACCTTTATAAAGAAGGAGTAGATGGTGTTATTAGACGTTGTGTACCTAAGCATGAACAGGAACATATCCTATGCAAGTGTCACTCTAAACCATATGGAGGACACCTCGCCGGAGATAGAACTGCACATAAGGTATTTCAATCCGGTTTTTGTTGGCCCACTCTCTTCAAAGATGCTCGTATGTTTGTCTTGTCTTGTGATGAATGTCAATGAATTGGTAACATTAGTAGACGTCAAGAAATGCCTATGAATTATTCTCTTGTTAACGAACCATTTGATGTTTGGGGCTTTGATTATATGGGACCTTTTCCTACCTCTAATGGATATACACATATTTTAGTTGCTGTTGATTACGTTACTAAGTGGGTAGAAGCTATTCCAACTAGTAGTGCTGATCATAACACTTCTATTAAGATGCTTAAAGAAGTTATTTTCCGAGGTTTGGAGTTCCTAGATATCTCATGACTGACGGTGGCTCACATTTTATTCATGGTGCTTTTCGTAAAATGCTTGCTAAGTATGATGTTAATCATAGAATTGCATCTCCTTATCACCCTCAGTCTAGCGGTCAAGTAGAGTTGGGCAACAGGGAGCTCAAATTAATTTTCCAAAAGACTGTAAATAGATCCAGGAAGAATTGGTCCAAGGAACTTGATGACGCATTATGGGCCTATAGAACTGCATATAAAAATCCTATGGGTATGTCTCCGTATAAGATGGTTTATGGAAAAGCATGTCACTTACCTCTAGAACTTGAACATAAAGCATATTGGGCTATTAAAGAGCTCAATTATGACTTCAAACTTGCCGGTGAGAAGAGGTTGTTTGACATTAGCTCACTTGATGAATGGACAACCCAAGCCTATGAGAATGCCAAGCTGTTCAAAGAAAAAGTTAAAAGATGGCATGACAAAAGGATACAAAAGCGTGAGTTTAAGGTAGGTGATTATGTGTTGCTATTCAACTCTCGTTTAAGGTTTTTTGCAGGAAAAATTCTCTCTAAGTGGGAAGGTCCTTACGTTATCGAGGAGGTCTATCGCTCCGGTGCCATAAAAATCAACAACTTTGAAGGCACAAGTCCGAGGGTTGTGAACGGTCAAAGAATCAAACATTATATCTCAGGCAACCCTATCAATGTTGAAAGTAATATTATTGAAACCGTAACCCCAGAGGAACACATAAGGGACACTTTCCCGAATGTTTCAGACTCCGAAAAGGAATAGGTATGTGGTACGGTAAGTAAACTGACCCCAAAACAATTCTAAGCAATTTTTCTCTATTTTGGAATATTTAATAATTTTAGGAAGAAAGAAGTAACCCGGGAAGGCCACGAGGCCTCCACGAGGGTGGAGGGCGCGCCCACCCTTACTATGCACCCCCTGTCTCGTGGACACCTCATGTGCCTCCCTGACTCCGTTTTCTTGCACAATACTTCTTTTTGTCGGTAAAAATTCATTATATAATCTCCCAAAGGTTTTGACCACCGTATCACGCAAAAATCTTCTGTTTTCGCTTCGAGCTGTTTTTCTGACAGATCTAGAGCACCATGACGTCTCCAAGCGCTCCCAAGGACAAGTTTTTCGAGAGGGTTATTAACCCCTATCTTGCAGAGGTGCTGCAACACCCTCAAACCATTGAGATTCGTGAGGGGGTGCTGCACATCCGCGATGTGAAGGGACCAAGGCATACCGGAAGCGTGGAGACAAAGCTCGAAGCCATGGAGCAATTAGTTTTCAAGTGCCAAGGGATGGTGGGGCGTGGACTCAACGCCAACCAGATGATGATCGCGGAGTTCACCGACAACCACAAGCTAGATGCCAAGATCATTGGGGAGACCATCTTTAAGCTTCAAGAGAAAATCGAGCACCTCCAAGCCCAAATATATGACCTGCAAAACCAAAACTGTGAGTATGAATATAGATTCAAGAGGATGAGTTTGGTTGCAGATTTGAGGATCCCGGAGACTCGATCATCCTTCTATGATGGTGAGCCTATGCCTTGGAAGATGAACGACAAGCCTACATCATCAACAACTCCTTCTTCACCACCTCCGAAGACATAATCACATGGGTATGGGCACTCCCCTTGGCAACTGCCAAGCTTGGGGGAGGTGCCCCGGTATCGTATCACCATCACACTCCTATCTTTACCGTTTTACTTAGTTCGATCCTTTTAGTGATATCTTGATCTAGTAGAATAAAGTTTTGGTATGAAGTAGTTTTGAGTTTTGCTTTGTGATCTCTTTATGTAATCGAGTCCGTGAGCTATATAATAAAGATTAGTGTTGAGTCAAGGGCTTTGCTATCTTGCTATGATATTGAGAAAATAGAAAGAACAAAAAGAATAAAAGAGTTCATATTGATCTTATGAATAGTAATGACTTCACATATAAAGAGTATGAGTCATAAAAGTTGTTGAGAGTTGACAAACGTAGTTTTGGTAATCGTTGCAATTAATAGGAAGTAATTAAGAAAGAGAGGTTCTCACATATAAATATACTATCTTGGACATCTTTTATGAATGTGGGCACTCATTAAGTATGACATGCTAAAGAGTTGATGTTGGACAAGGAAGACAATGTAATGGGTTATGTTTTCTCACATCTCAGTTAAAGTATATTGTCATGGATCTTTCAAACATGTTGAGCTTGCCTTTCCCCCTCATGCTATCCAAAAATTCCTTGCACCAAGTAGAGATACTACTTGTGCTTCCAAATATCCTTGAACCCAGTTTTGCCATGAGAGTTCACCATATCTACCTATGGATTGAGTAAGATCCTTCAAGCAAGTTGTCATGTTGCAAGCAATAAAAATTGCTCTCTAAATATGTATGACTTATTAGTGCGGAGAAAATAAGCTTTATATGATCGTGTGATATGGAAGTAATAAAAGCGACAGACTGCATAATAAAGGTTCACATCACAAGTGGCAATATAAAGTGACGTTCTTTTGCATTAAGATTTTGTGCATCAGCCCTAAAAGCACATGATAACCTCTGCTTCCCTCTGCGAAGGGCCTATCTTTTACTTTATGTCTTTACATTATGCAAGAGTCAAGGTGATCTTCACCTTTCCCTTTTTCATTTTATCCTTTGGCAAGCACCTCGTGTTGGAAAGATCCTGGTATGTATATATATATATATATATATATATATATATATATATATCCAATTGGATGGAAGTTAGCACGAACTATTATTGTTGACATCACCCAAAGGTGAATACGTTGGAAGGCAACACTATAAGCCCCTATCTTTCTTAGTGTCCGATTAAAACTTTATAACCATAAGTATTGCATGAGTGTTAGCAATTGTAGAAGACTATATGATGGTTGAGTATGTGGACTTGCTGAAAAGCTCTATTCTTGACCCTTTCTGATGTTATGATAAATTGCAATTGTTTCAATGACTGAGATTATAGTTTGTTAGTTCTCAATAAAGTCTCTGAACCATACTTGACATTGTGAATAGATTGTTACTTGAGTATGAGAAATCATATGACAAAATCTATATATGTTGCTGTTATAAGAATGATCATGTCCGTATTTTATTTTTATCAACACCTCTATATCTAAACATGTGGACATATTTTTCGATTTCGGCTTCCGCTTGAGGACAAGCAAGGTCTAACCTTGGGGGAGTTGATACGTCCATTTTGCATCATGCTTTTATATCAATATTTATTGCATTATGGGCTGTTATTACACATTATGTCTCAATACTTATGGCTATTCTCTCTTATTTTACAAGGTTTACCATGAAGAGGGAGAATGCCGGCAGCTGGGATTCTGGCTGGAAAAGGAGCAAATATTGGAAACTTATTCTGCACAGCTCCAAAAATCCTGAAACTCCATGGAAGTCACTTTTGGAATTAATAAGAATTATTGAGCGAAGAAAATACCAGAGGGGGCCCACACCCTGGCCATGAGGGTGGGGGCGCGCCCCCTGTCTCCTAGGCCCCCTGTTGGCCCTCCGGTGTCCATCTTCTGCTATATGAAGCCTCTTACCCTGAAAAAAAATCATAAGCAAGCTTAGGGACAAAACTCCGCCGCCACGAGGTGGAACCTTGGCGGAACCAATCTAGGGCTCTAGCAGAGCTGTTTTGCCGGGGAAACTTCCCTCCGAGAGGGGGAAATCATCACCATCGTCATCACCAACGATCCTCTCATCGGGAGGGGGTCAATCCCCATCAACATCTCCACCAGCACTATCTCCTCTCAAAACCCTAGTTAATCTCTTGTATCCAATCTTGTATCAAAACCACAAATTGGTACCTGTGGGTTGCTAGTAGTGTTGATTACTCCTTGTAGTTGATGCTAATTGGTTTACTTGGTGGAAGATCATATGTTCAGATCCTTAATGCATATTAATACTCCTCTGATCATGAACATGAATATGCTTTGTGAGTAGTTACGTTTGTTCCTGAGGACATGGGTGAAGTCTTGCTATTAGTAGTCATGTGAATTTGGTATTCATTCGATATTTTGATTGGATGTATGTTGTCTCTCCTCTAGTGGTGTTATGTGAACGTCGACTACATGACACTTCACCATTATTTGGGCCTAGAGGAAGGCATTGGGAAATTATAAGTAGATGATGGGTTGCTAGAGTGACAGAAGCTTAAACCCTAGTTTATGCGTTGCTTCGTAAGGGGCTGATTTGGATCCACTAGTTTCATGCTATGGTTAGGTTTACCTTAATACTTATTTTGTAGTTGCGGATGCTTGCAATAGGGGTTAATCATAAGTGGGATGCTTGTCCAAGAAAGGGCAGTACCCAAGCACCGGTCCACCCACATATCAAATTATCAAAGTACCGAACGCGAATCATATGAGCATGATGAAAACTAGCTTGACGATAATTCCCACGTGTCCTCGGGAGCGCTTTTCTCATTATAAGAAATTGTCCAGGATTGTCCTTTGTTACAAAAAGGATTGGGCCACCTTGCTGCACTTTATTTAGTTTCATTGCTTGTTACCCGTTACAAATTATCTTATCACAAAACTATCTGTTAGCTACAATTTCAGTGCTTGCAGAGAATACCTTACTGAAACCCGCTTGTCATTTCCTTCTGCTCCTCGTTGGGTTCGACACTCTTACTTATCAAAAGGACTACGATAGATCCCCTATACTTGTGGTTCATCACACACCACCCATAGGCGCAAGCATGTTTGGTCTGCCGCTGAATTATGGTTTGGTGCCCATCCCACAAGTTGCACCACTAGCTAGTACTTAGGTTGCTCCGATGTCATTGCCACAAACATCTCGCCTACCTCATATCCAATTTTAGCTAAATTAAGGGATGATTTGCATAAGACGTTTCTAGAAACTGTCGGAAACAAGCTGAAAGTAAATAGTCGTGTGTACCAAAAGCCTTATCCTAAGTACTTTGATGTAGTTTTGTACCCTCAAGGTTACAAGGTTCCTGATTTTGTTAATTTTAGTGGAGAGGGCACAAAAACAACATGGGAGCATGTTAGTCAGTATCTAGCGCAGTTAGGTGAAGTAGGTTCCATAGAAGAATTGAAAGTGCATTTATTTCCATTATCTTTAACTAGCATCACATTTTCATGGTTTGCTGCTTTACCACATGGTTCAATTCTCTTATGATCGCAATTAGAGCAGAAGTTTCATGATCACTTTTATAGTGGTGATAATGAGCTTAAGTTGTCACATCTTACATCGGTTAGGCAAAAACATGATGAATCAGACACCGATTATGTCAAGAAATTTAGAGATATAAAAATCGATGTTATAGCTTGGTGATAAGCGAGAGAGACTTGGCGGATCTTGTTCTTAGTGGCTTGAAAACTCATATTAAAGAGAGGCTAGAAAGTTATGAGTTTTTGAGCATTAATCAAGTCTTACAAAAAGCTTTGGACCAAAAGAGTCGAAGTAAAGAGGTCCATAGGTCTACAACCGATCGTCCTAGAATGTATATGGTTGAACATAATGATGATAATTCGGACAATGAGGTTGATGTCTATACTACTGAATTTGTTTGGTCCTCAAAGGATAAACCCTATATGTGCAATGCCCTTAAGCCGATTCGCAAGAATCGTGATGAGGAGATAAGGTTTAATTTTGATATATCAAAGTGTGATAAAATATTTGATTCTCTCTTGCAAGACAAGATGATTAGAATATCACACACAATACCGCCGTTTGAGGAGCTAAAACAGGGTGCTTATTGCAAGTACCAAAATTCATTTTCTCATGCTACTAACGATTGCAATGTTTTTAGACTACAGATATAATCGGCCATTAATGACAGATGATTGAATTTTGCTGTGATGCAAGTTGATAAACAGCCCTTCCCGATAAACACCATGGACTTGGAGGGAAAGAAAATGTTAATTCGGCCTAGCATAGCCAAATCTGCTAATAAAGATAATATTGTTATTGGTGAACCCAGGAAAGGCAAAGAGGGTGAAAAAGTCTTCGGGAGAGAGGTTGTGCTTGATAAGCAACCGATGGCAAGGAAGTATTGAAGATCACCATAAAAAATCCTGCACTCGGGTGGCAACCACAACTACAAGAAGATACTCATGTTAAATTTATCAAGCCCAAGAATTCAGAAGTTGGCAAATGGGAAAAGAGTGAAGCTAAGCGCAAGAGAATCAAGCCAACTTTTGATATGTTGCTATCCAAATATGCAAGTCAAGCGGCCGGTTCTAGCTCTAATCGGCCATCACATTGAAAAGCGTTCAAGATAGCCTCCGAAGCAAGAGTTTCGATGCTATGCAAGGCCATATGGGTCATGGACACTGACACCATGGATGTCACAAACCCTGTATGTGCCATACTACATGAGAGACTTCAATGGAGGATGGGGGCAACCCCCAATGGCTCCTTATGCTTTTCATATGGGGTGGACAACATGTAGAAGGCCTGCTCACGAGAGGCTTTATTATGCCACACAAGGTTGTTTGAGCTATGGTGCTAATCGGCCAACAAAAATTTCTCCAAGCAAGGCCAATAAAAAAGTGTGGCGTATTAAATCACCTAATGTACAAATTTCAGAATGCGACAAGCAAAAGGAGATCAAAAGGCCGATTGTTGGTAATCTGGCCAATTCTAATGGTGATATTGTTATCATTCAGCAGGGTTCCATGGTTAATGATCATGAGGCTAGCACAAGCAAGGCCAAACCTAGGGATCCCAAATATACCCAACCTAAGTGGTGTCCTCCCGGTTTAACTAAAACCATGAAAAGGAGATTACAATGCATGAGGAACCACGAGAAGGTAGAGCACAAAGAACAGAAGCAAAGGGACGAATTGTTCAATGAAATTTGGCCCATGGCACTCACAAAACAAGTGTAGAGGCCTAAACAAAAAGAAAATGCAGATGCTTCTATGTTAGCTACAACAATACCTTCACCACCAAAAGAGGATGATGTGACCCCTATTACATCGCCCACTCCACCTGAAACACCCCCTTCAATTGAGGAAACTTTAAGCCCAATATACACATTGGGAGATGAAGATGAGATGGTGGATTATGAATCTACACCGGTTCGGGAAGGTATGGACATTAATATGGTTTATTACTTACCTGCTGAGTTTCGTGCTATAGGTGAAGAAGGGGAGGTGGCTCAGCTGGATTTTGGTCCAAAGAACGCTATCTTTGAGAAGCCAAAACAACCGGTGAAACAATTGAAGCCATTGTACCTCAAAGGTCATGTTAACGGATCACTGGTTGCTAGGATGCTTGTTGATGGTGGTGATGTGGTAAATCTTATGCCCTACCCAGTCTTTAAGAAGTTGGGGTTAGATGATGATGCATTGATGAAGACCAATATGGTACTTAATGGATTTGAGGGTAAAGAAAATACACAGACAAAAGGTGTGATGTGCATGGAACTCACTATGGGAAGCAAAACTTTGGCCACCACATTCTTCATCACCGAGGTGCAAGGTAACTATAATGTTGTATTAGGCTGCAATTGGGTTCATGCTAACCAATGTGTGCCATCTACAATGCATCAATTCTTAATACAATGGGTCGATGATGAGGTAGAGGTCATTCACGCGGATAATTCGGCTTGTGTTGCTTTGGCTGATGCGTCATTGGACTGGAATCATCCCAATGTTACTTTCTTAACAGGGCGTGACCTCTCGGAGTTTGATTTCCTTAGTGCTACGAGGAATGGGTTCATACCCATCTCTTTAAAGCCGAATGGTGGTAATCGGTTCCAAGGTATGATGTAAACAAGAAGTTGAAATCAATGGCCGATAAATAACTATCGTCCTTAGCATAAACATAGCCGATACATAATTATCGCCCTGAGAAATATAAATGGCTGATGGAGTGTTGACATCGTCCTGAGAACAAATAGATTGCAAATTATTTTTTGGCACACAAGTTTTGCCCAAAAACAGGGGGGCATGTGTTGACACCAGATTTTGGCATGGTCAAAAACACAGTTAAGATGGCCTCAAATGAAAAAGTGCTCAAAGCAAGAAAGTTCTGTATCGTCAAGAGGTGAAACTTTGATATTTGAGCCATAGCCATCCGATCTCATCTCTAAGGCCAAAGTTATGTTTGAAGTACTGAGATTTTGTATTCAGAACACTATTTGGCTGATTACGCCCCTAACCTCGTATGGAAAAATGATCTACACGGATTGTCTTTGTCTCGTCGAAACAATTGTTTTGATATAAAAATTGGTCCAACCTGAGTTCATATGCAAAAGTTAGATCCATCACAATGCAGCTCTGTCAGGAGGCAAAAATGACGCGCCCCACCAAACACCATGTCTGATGGGTAGCGCGAATAATAGCCTGTTTTGCGCAAGTGATATAACCCTCAATATGACCTCTGATCAAAAAACATTCAACATGAAAGTTGTTTGTCTCGTCAAAATGGTCAAGATTGCTTTTGGACTCGTTTCCATCCTAGGTCGCCACCACAAAAAAGACCCGCAAGGTGCAGCCAGTTTAAACCGAACAGTTTTGGAAAGTTTGGACAAAACCAATCTGAATTTGACTAGGGTTTTGGACGTGAATTCAAGCCTTTTCCTTGCACGGGAAGTCCAACCGCCTCTTATATACCTATAAGGGGTGACGGCCGATTGAACAACAACACATGATAGCAAAACCCATCTACTTTTTACCGTAGTTTTACATCTCTCCCTGGTTCTTTCTCTCTCGTTCTTCGTTCGTTCTTCGTGTTGAAGGGCAGCAATCCTCGAGGCTCTAGGGGCGGGCGAACCGACCTAGGACAGCCCATAGCCTCCGTGCGTCCAGATGGGGTCCCTCCCGAGCGCGTGGGGTTTCGGGTCCTGAACAGCACCCGCCGGATTGCTTGCGTATCGCGCTTCCGGACGGGTCTCCTTCGACGTGAGCTACGGTGCATCACCCTCGGCATTGGAGGTACATAGTGACGTGTCGTGTGTGAACACTCCGTTTTTCCATGAACTTAATACACTAGATGCGTCCTGCATAGCGATCGATGTGTGGAGTAATAGTAGTAGATGCAGGCAGGAGTCGGTCTACTAATCTTGGATGTGATGCCTATATAATGATCATTGCCTGGATATCGTCATGAGTATTGAAGTTCTATCAATTTCCCAACAGTAATTTATTTATCCATCGTTTGCTATTTTTCTTGAGAGAATCCACTAGTGAAATCTATGGCCCCCAGGTCTCTTCGTTAATATATTTGCCTTCGCGATCTATTTTTATTTGCTTTTATGTTTAGTTCTGTTAAACCAAAAATACAATAATAACTTGCTGCAATTTTTAGTAATTTATTTTATCTTGCATTCCCACGAGATCTATTTATCCAATCTACTACAATTTTTATCTATCTTTTTACCCGTGAGGGATAGACAACCCCTCTCTTACGTCGGGTTGCAAGTATTTGTTCTTTGTGTGTAGGTGTTGTTTACGTGGTGTGAGGAGGTTCTCCTACTGGTTCGATAACCTTGGTCTCATCACTGAGGGAAATACCTACCGTTGTTGTGCTGCATCATCCCTTCCTCTTTAGGGAAATACCAACGCAGTTCAAGCAAACATCAAAAATGAATTTCTAGCATCGTTGCCGGTGAGGATCAAGTCAAGATAGTCTCCCAGCTCTGTGCCAATTTCTGGCACCGTTGCTGGGGAGACATCATCAACATCAACCAGGTTCCTAATCACAAATATCATCTCCTTGCAATTTACATTATTTGCCGTTTGCCTCTCGTTTTCCTCTCCCCCATTTCACAAAAAAATGCCATTTTATTCGCCCTCTTTTTCGTTCACCGTTTTCTCGTCAAATCTATATTTTTGCTTGCAATCATGAGTGATTTTGGTATGGCAGAAACTAATGATGGCCTAACTCCTAAAATGGAGCGTACGGGTAATCTGGATACCAAAACTTTTGACTTGGGGTAGGGGAATTTTATGGGAAAAGAACATATCCAAGAATTCTTAAATTGTGTTGGAAAATTAAGTCTTGATGATGCTCCTATACTTAAAAGGACTAAATCTTAGGCGGAAGCTATTTCAGCACTAGCTCTGAAACTTGAAAATAAATTTATTCATACTCATCCTACCTTGCAAAGATTGTTCTATGAGTTACCTGTTATAAAGAATCCTAAAGCTAAAAAGTTAGCCACTCTTGTTCTCATGAATGAATTTGACTACATAATACGGGAAGCTAGGGAAATCTTTGATTTTTATGGTATGAATCGTGAAAAACCCGTGATTGATGAAATTCTTTATAATAGAGATTATGCATTGAGACATTTACTTGGGAATAATAAAATCTTTGATGAGAACCTTAAGTTTTCAATGATGTTAATCAACACTATTCTTGGATTGCTGCCGGAAATCAAAAGGGTTATGATGTTAAGCAACTTGATAGTGCTAAGGTTTCCATGGATAATGTGTTTTATGTTTTATATGCAAAACCCCCTGACAAAAAATACCCCAAGGAAAATAAGGACAAAAATGGCAACACTTAGATCCTTCGCCTTATGCCTAGCTAGGGGCGTAAAATGATAGCGCTCGTTGGGAGGCAACCCAACTTGTATCTTTTTGCTTTTTGGTTTTCTTGTTGTTTTCAATAAAATACCCAATTATGCCTCTGATTAGATGTGTTTTTGTGGTTTAAATTAGTGTTTGTGCCAAACAAGGCCTTTGGGATGATTTGGGTGAGAGTTGATTTGATCTTGCTGAAAATAGAAACTTTTGCGCTCATCAAAATAATTCCACGTTGTCCTAATTTTTCAGAATTTTTGGAGTTACAGAAGTATTCGAAGTTTCCATATTGCTACAAACTGTTCTGTTTTTGATAGATTATGTTTTCTTTGTGTTGTGTGCTTATTTTGATGATTCTATGGTTTTCTTTGAAGAGTTTTTGCCATAGAAAAGTTGGAATCAGTAAATATAATACGAAAATAAAATATGAATGGGTTTTCAATAGTACTTATAGTAGTGGTTTGCTTTCTTATACTAACGGGTCTCATAAAGGTTTTGTTGAGTTTTGTGTGGTTGAACTTTTCAAGTTTTGGGTGATATTATGATGGATGAAGGAATAAGGATTTGCAAAAGGCTAAGCTTGGGGATGCGCAAGGCACCCCAAGATAATATTCAAGAAGTAGCAAGCAACTAAGCTTGGGGATGCCTCCGAGTGGCATCCCCTCTTTCTTTTAACAACCATCGATATTTACTTGGAACTATATTTTTATTCATCACATATTATGAGTTTTGCTTGGAGCGTCTTATATGATATGAGTATTTGGTTAAGTTTTTATTTGCTAAAATGTTAAGTTTTTATTTGGTCAAGTAGTCTAATCACCCCCCTCTAGACATACTTTCGATCCTACAAGTGGTATCAGAGCTTTGGTCTCCATTTGCCTTGATTTCCATAGCTTTGGTGATCATAGCCTTGGTTTCACAACCTAGGAGAGTATGGCGTCTAGCAAAGGAAATTACCTCCGTAGAGGTCCTTACTTTGATGGTACTAATTTTGCTAGTTGGAAACATAAGATGAAAATGCATATTCTTGGACATAACCCTGCCGTTTGGGCTATTGTGTGTATTGGTTTGCAAGGTGCATTCTTCGATGGGAGAGAACCGAATCGTGAAGCTACCACGGAAGAATTGAAGATGTTGCAGTACAATGCTCAAGCTTGCGATATCCTCTTCAATGGATTGTGCCCCGAAGAATTCAACAAAATCAACCGTCTTGAGAATGCAAAGGAAATTTGGGATACTTTGATTGATATGCACGAAGGTACCAACTCCATCAAGGAATCCAAGTTGGATGTGCTTCAAAGTCAACTTGAGATGTTCAAAATGAAGGATGGTGAAGGTGTCGCTGAAATGTACTCTAGGCTTGCTCTCATCACAAATGAGATTGCCGGCTTAGGAAGCGAAGAGATGACTGACAAATTCATCATCAAAAAGATCTTGAGAGCCTTGGATGGAAAATATGATACCATGTGCAATTTGATCCAAATGACGCCAAACTACAAAGATCTCAAGCCAACCGAAGTAATTGGAAGAATTGTTGCTCATGAGATGTCACTCGATGATAAAGAAGAGCTTCACAACAAGTCTAGTGGTGCTTACAAAGCCTCATGTGATGCTCCTACATCATCAAATGAGCAACAAGCCTTCAATGAAGAACTGAGCTTAATGGTGAAGAACTTCAACAAATTCTACAAGTGTAGAAGCAAGGAAAGAAGTTCCAAGTCATGGTCCTACAATGATAAAAGATCTTCTAGTCGTGAGAGAAAATGCTACAATTGTGGAAGACCCGGACACTACTCCAATGAGTGTACGACTCCCTACAGAAGAAGAGAAGACTCACCTAAAAGGAGAAGCAAAAGGGAAGAATGACCTCAAAGGGAGAGAAGGAGTAGAGATGATCGCTATGAACAAAGAACCTCTCAAAGAAGCAAGGATTCGGAAAGGAAGGACAAGTCATCAAGGAGCTACGCAAAACGAAGACATCAACCTCATGTTGGTAAATGGGTATCCGTCTCCAACTCCGACCACCACTCCGAGAGAAGTTATCACTCCGACTCCGAATATACTCAAGATGAAGGTGTTGCCGGTCTAGCACTTGTGTCAACCAAATCCTATGACATATTTGACTCACCAAATGAAGGAATTGGAAGATTATTCATGGCTAAAGGCCCCAAGGTAACACATCCCGAGTATGTTGATTTCAATAGTGATGAAGATGACTTGCTAGGTGATGATGATTTACTTGTTGACAACTCTAGTGATGAATACTATGATGAAAATGCTATTAATCATGCTAATCAAGATAAAACGAATGACAATGATAAGAAGGAGATTGAGCGTCTAACTAAAGAACTAAACACTCTTAAGTTATCGCATGAAACTACTTTAGAAGATCATCGAGAACATTTAAAAACTCATGAGAAGCTATGCTTCGAGAAGCTCAACCTTGAGCAAGGGTTCTTAAAAGCCATCAATGATGATCTTCGGAAGAAAAGTACTTCTTACATTTCCAAGCATTTACTCTTGTCTACTTACATGCCACAAGTAAAATCTAGCAACAAGGGCAAGAAAGATTCTTCTTCTAGTAGTATCAATAATCATGCTAAATCCAATATTGTTGCTTCTAGTAGTTCTCTTGATTCCACTAATGATTCTCTTATCCAAGTTACACTTGAGCAAGAAAATAGATTATTGAAGGGAATTATAGAGAAAGGTGTTTACAAGAGCCTTGCCGGGAGTATGCAATTTGAGGAAATTGTACGCAAGCAAGGAAGGCACCGAAAGAATCAAGGTGTTGGTTTTGAACAAAAGTTCAATGCCAATGTAGTTGAGTGGGAAGAAGATCAATACCCCAAGATGAAGTTTGTTCCTCAACAAGAGAAGTATGATCCTACTTCCTTCAGGGGGACACAAGCTCAAGATGATCTTCCACCACAAGACCACAAGCTAAAAGGCAAGGACAAGCTTCAAGAGGAGATTGATGCATTTGAAGATGCTCCAAAGGCCTTGGTCAAGTGGGTTCCCAATACTTCATTAAGTTCTACTTCATGAAGTACATCTACAACCCCAAGGATTCCCATCAAGATGATGTGGATCCCGAAGAAGAAGAACTAGAGAGTTCTTTAGGGTGACTCCGCCAACATTCTTCTCTCATATTCATTTTGGCAAGGACAAGTGCAAACAACTTCCACATCTTGCACTAGTTCAAGGAGTCACAAACCCTCTTGCTGGTAAGACAAGGGACAAGGTAATGTTGCTTCACTCTATGTCTATGGATATCCTTGTTTGTTCCTTGTGGGACTAACCCATGTAGGTATTGAAAGTCCAACTCACTCCAATGGATTGCTCCAAATGCTTCACTCTACATCAACAATGAGCATCCACATCTTCAACATCTACATGAAGTCATCATCGACAAAACCCAAGGTTAGTTCATCCCTCTTAGGGGGGATATCACATCTAGGGGGAGCTTTACTCTAAGAATTGAGCTAAAGCAACTCTAATGGTGTGAACACAACAATGCTTTATGTAAAAGTGGTAACCCCACTTGTTCTTAAACGATGAGTATGACCTATGTAGCGACCGGACCTCAAACAGTCAAGTCTCTGTGCTTAAGTGTCATCCCTGGATCGGTATGCTAACACACACACAATACTTGAGGATTTATAACAGAGGTAAATCACATGTATAAAGTAACGTAAATACTATTACCTCAATCCATAAAGCAGAAGAACAACAAGGTTGTGGATTCCCATCAACACCAATGGCAAAGTTGAGTGTAGAAATCATAACCCTAACGTATCACTTACTCGTCGTAAGATTCCTGCAACATGAGACCTTGCAGCCATGTAGGTCAGTACATTGAATGTACTAGCAAATTCACACCATAGGATAAATGATGAACAATAGCTATCACTACATGCATATTTGGCTGGTGGAAAGCTCTAAGTTTATTTTTGCATCAAGCTAGTTTTTCCCTACAACAAAGGAATATATTTTATTTAACTATGAAGTTTGTTGAAAACATTGAGAAGGTAAACCCCCTCTCAATCCCAATTAAAAATAATTATTAACGACCCAACAATTTAATTATAGAGTGATGAGATCAACATGATAATCCAAGAACTAAATACTCAAAACATCAATAACTGGGGACACGGCTAATCATGATTAGTTTGTACACTCTGCAGAGGTTTGCGCACTTTCCCCACAAGACTCAATCTCCTCCATTGGATTTCTCGCACTACATGATGTTTGAGAAACGGATGACCGAGACACAGTCTTTCAGAAGCATTACTCTTTACTCTGGGTAGACAGTACCACCTACACCCCCTACATCTACTAGTCTACCTCTTCAAGAGCTCACGCAACATACTCAACTATGCCATAGCCCATAATGGCTTGTGGCTGCACACGGAAGTTTCTAGCATGAATAATCTTATGATCCCTTTGATCCTGGGTGGTATTCCATAGGGTAATCACACGGGTCCTCCGAGATTCCCTTGGGCAAGCACTGGGTTCTCCAGGTGCCCGGGAAAACCACTGGGTAATCCAGGGTGCCCCTACCATTCCACCCACATGTGTATTAAAGTAGCCACCTTAAGTTAACCATTAAGTAACAACACTCACATCTGTCATGAATCACTCGAACCAAACCACGTCTACGAGCATAGCATAGCAGTATAAGCATAACCTAGTAACACCCAAGGTTTGAATGCAAGACAATAGGTTCCTACCTCATCAACTACTTCCCAAATCCCACGTATTAATCAGATCCGAACCATGCAATTGTTTGAGGATTGATCTAATGCAATAAAACTGGGTAGTAAAGAGGTATGATCAAAATGTTACTTGCATGTACTGTTGATGAATATGATTCGCACTCATAACTCCTGATAGTTCTACGCGTCACACTCTGGTCAATCTATCGTGAGCAAGCAATTTCAAACATAAGCACTCATGCAAAAGAGTCGAAAAAAAGATCTCAGAAAACTTCGAAAACAAGCAATTAACTCTTGCAATGTAAAACAATTTCTAACAGTACCAAAATTAAGTGAATTTGGCCTTACTTGAAAGTTTAGGGCAAGAGCTTCGATTTGCAAAAAGAATCAACTCAAGCGGAGTTACGGAACTCAAACTACGATCAAACGAAGTTCCAATACAAATCTACTTGAATTCAAATATTAAATCTTTCAAAAACATGTTTAAGTTTTTTATCTGGATAGAGGGGGGTCATAACAAAGAAGTAGGCATTGGTTTTGTTGGATTTGGATAAACATAAAAAGTTGCGATCGTTTGAAGTCTAGGGGCTAAACTATAAATAATACATCTACAAAGAAGTCCCTGACTAAAACTAACAGAAAAAGAAAAAGTCTAAAAGACGAATGTTCGTTACCAAACGTTAACCACCGAAATTCGTTCGCTGCGAAGAGGTAAACAACGAGCGTTCACTAATTAAAGAAACCATTTTTGAAATAAAAAAACAGAATCGATCTGGTCCATTGGATCCAGATCTGACTACGAGGGCGGAGCGGGGAGTTATCGCGGCGGTGGCAATGGTCAACGGCCAGACGGGACGGCGGCGGCAGCTCGGGTCCGGCCGGGGCAGCGGCTCCGGTTGTCAAGGACGGCGGCGAAGTAGTCGGGGAGGGGCGGCGCGAGACGACGGACCTGATGGTGGTGGCGGCGGCGGCCGAGCGTGGTGGTGGAGCGCGGGGCGTGGCAGCGGATCTTGCCGGCGGTGGCGGCTTCCGGTGAGTTTGGCGCGAAGCTAGGAGAGAAGAGACGGGGCCCAGGGCCTTGGGTTTTAAAGGAGGGGGCGAGGGGTGGCGTGGGGAAGGGGCTAGGCGGCAGGGAGAGTCCGGAGGCGGCACAGATGTTGAGGCGGCGGCGGCTGTCGTGGCGGCTCGGGACTCCGTCTCGTGCTCGGGGACGAGTTACGCGGCTGGGCTGGGCCGCGGCCTGTTGGGCCGGCCCAGTTCGGCAGCGAGGAGAGAGTTTTTTTAAATAAAGGCAGAAAAAAAGAAATAAATAAACATGAAAATAAAAATATACTATTGGCATATAATACATCAAAATATTTAGAAAACAATTTCCTTTAAGATGAACATTTTTCTAGGTTCAATTAAAATACAAAAAAATTTCAGATAAAGTAAGGAATGCTACTAGTGCAATAAAATCCAATAAAAATCATTTTAAAAATACCAAAATGATTTCAAATTTATTTCTCTCCATTTTTCTGTTGTAGGGAATCATTTTACTCTAATTTCCATATATTTTATTTTTGGAGAAAAATAATTTGAATAAAACCCAAATAACTCCAATTTGAAAATAATTTCCAAAAGGACTTTAAATTGGATTTCTTTTAAACTCCCAACTCATATTTCATATGTTTTGAAGAAGTCATTTTATCTTCTCTCATGAAAATCATTGAGTTGCTTAAAGTTTCTGAGTTTGAAATAGTTCCAAATGGAATTCAAATCTTTTCAAAACCTTTTTCATTTATTTAAATGGAAGAAGTCATGTCATCTTCTCTCTAGGGTTTTGTGATGAAATGCATTTGAATTCATGGAGATCAGAAAGCAAAGGTGAAAGTTTGGGAAAGTCCTTTTATTCCCTCTCATTTAACTTTCAAAAGTTTCAAATTTCACTCAACTTCACACAATCAATCAAATAATCAATCATAACTATCTATTTATAATAACATTCCAAAATTTAGAATTTTGGGATGTTACAAACCTACCACCCTTAAAATGAATCTCGTCCTCGAGATTCAGAGAGGCTAGAAAGAAATAGGTTAGGTTTGGGGGTCTACTCAAAATCCATCGATCATCTCCGGGATCTGGGGTGCTACCACCCTTAGAAACATTGGTACCGTTCCATCAAAACTCATATACTACATCCTTATTGTTGACAGTGTCAATCTTTTTAGATCTTCAGGATAATTCCTTCTCTGGGCTCTTCCGGTGGTGGCATAAGCTTTTCTTCAATTCTTTTGTCATTTCATCTTGGTAAGGTTGCTCCATGACTGGGGCTTCTTAGCTGATGGGTCTGGCACCAATACTAAACAGCTATCGATATCTCATGGTGGTCATCAATTTATGGTTGCTCCTGCAGGAAATGGGTCTGGGTTGAACCTCACTGTATATCCTACGATTGGCAACAACTACCTTGTACAAGGAAAAGTATTTATACCATTCTAAGGTTTAAACAAGGTTTTGATCGTCGTCTTTGTACTATGGTAAGTCACTCAGATTTACCATCCCACATAACAAGGTGAATAATAAGAGTAAGTCGGTATGGTGATCAATCCATCCCGCACCCAAATCATTACCTTGTATACGGTTTAGCAAATCTCGCATTCTAACACTCGATCATCCTCACAAGCATTGTAGAACTTCTCTTGTCGACGAACCAAGTTCGAATAAATCCATTGATTCTGCAAGCCAAACAGAACATCTATCATTTCTTCACATCTCTCAGGTTTTGTGTAAACTCCTACAAGATTGTCTGCCGACAAAATCGTAACTTCTTCTTCCAGGGTTTTTCCTTCAGCAAGAATGTGCTTGCTTCTTGGTAGGTCCTGGGGCCTGTGGGTTATGGCCCATCTCATCACTTGTAAACCTTGAACTCATCATCGGGGCAACTGATCATTATACCAACATCTAGCTTCCTAGCATTCTTAAATCCATCCAACTGTATTGTCTCCCTTCCTTATATCGTATCACACTAAGACGTGATTACTCAAACTCATCATGGAGTTGCAATTGCTCCATATTACCAACATCGTACCTCCATTACATCCAATAATACTTCCTCCCTTCATACTTTTGGGATACCCCACATATCGAGACAAAGCTCGTACTTATTTTTTCCAAAGTCTACCTCCGTGGAATATCCTTATCTTTTCCAGGGGTCAAGGGTTCTCACCGTTACTACCACCCTTAAAATGCTCCAATCTTCCATAGACCATATTTCTCATATCCTCAAAAATGGTCAAAATCTTTCTTCATAGAGTAGCAACTCACAAAAATCCAAATTAGTACCAACGATGATAAATTTATTGATTCTCCAATTACTACAATCTCATGTATTTCCATTACAGGCCTCAACTCAACACCTCAATAAAAAAATGTTCTCACTACTTCTACTATACTTCTCACAGACTCAACTATTTAGCACAACTCTCTTTCTCCTTGGGGCAATCTCTTGCAAAGTGCCCTGCTTCATTACAGAAGAAACATATTAATTCTGTCAAGTCTCGAGGTTTCCTTGTGATCATATAGCCTCCTTGGGTCCTTGGCTTCCTTTTTGGGCAACTGCTGAAGTAGTGCCCTGACTCCTTGCACCTGAAACAGGTGATATGACTTAGGTCTTTACTGGAACCCAATATACTTATCTTCCTGGACTTTTCCATTCCAATCAGGGCTTCTATTTCTTGTGGGTCATACTCTACTTCCTATGTTGGGAATTCTACTAGATCCCCATTCAGACAATTTTGGGAGATGTGTGCTAGTTCTCCACATGAATAGCATGACTTGGTGCAGGGTTTAATTGGGTCTTTTTCGGGTGTGTCCTCCACCTCTTCCTTCATCACAGGTTCTTTTAAAATTTCCATAAGGGATCCTTTCATTGCTTCTTTCTTCCGCTGGAGGGTCCTTTGTACCATGGGGTAAAGGTGACACTAAGCAGGGTAGTGGGTAGTCCCTTCACACAAGAAACAAGTGATCTGCCTAGTTGGGCATTCTTCAGCTGGGTGACTTTCTTCACAATGAGGGCATTCTTCCTTGTTTTCTTTATGGTTGTGTCCTATTTCTCCACAGAGCTTGCATGCACAAGGCTTCTTCATCACCTTTCCATAAGGCTTCAATTTCTGGGGCACAAGACGAGACTTAAATTCCTTCCAAGTGGTTACTCCTTGCCATCCATTGATGATTTGGTACATCCTCCACCAAGTAGCAACACCTCTTTCAAAGCACTGAAGAGCATGCTAGGCCATATCCTTTCCGGCTATAGGGTTATTCTCCATGTGATCCTCCATGTTCTGGATCCATCGGTGCATCTCCGATTGACTCATCTGTCCAGATAATATGAGCTCATCTCCATTCATCCTCTATTGGGTCCAGGTGTTTTGGGGTGAGATAAGAGAGATAGGGAGGGATACACACAATATAAACAATAGTTTTGAAAAGGCAGATTTTATTGTGGCTGTCGGAAAAAACAACAAACAAATAACAACTCACAATTGTCGCATCTAACGTAGGTATATAACAGGGGTTTGGTCTTCAAAGTCACCAAACTCTTCAAGTTTTGTTCATGTCTCTGATGACTTCTTCCGATCGTGCTTGTCCTTCTCAAGTTCTTTTGCCAGATCATCTCTGTTAACGCGAAGTCTCCCATGATGTCCTTTAATATTTCTGGAGTTGTGTTCCAAACTTCTGGGTTTTAACATCCTTGGCATGAACCATGGCCCTACTGTCCTTTAGTTTCCTGATGGATCTCCGGCATCTCAAAGTTTTGGTCCTCCAGCTTGGCTACTTCAGCTTCTGGGTCCTAAGTTCTTCACTGAATGCATTCTCGTCAAATACGTCTTCTAGAAGGTCCATATTAAAATTCTTGATGTAATACTCCATATCCTGGCGATACACCAGCTAAGGTTAAAATTGCATCCTTTGCTGACAGATGCTCCTTCAGCCTTCTACCATCCAATCCTTCCGAAGATTGCATGCTTAACTTAGTGTGGTGACAATAGCATAGGCGAACGATAACATCATGAATATTCATGTTTTTGCTCATGTCATTTCCATGAGCTATCATTCCATAGTTGATATCTCCTGCCTTAGTGTTTTCTTTGACAAAACTTTGAGTTCTAATGCTCCATGTTCCGCTCTTTCTCCGATACACCTTGATCTCGGGTATTGGTCTGCCAAGTTCCACAAGGGGGTGCCTTCCTAGGTCATACAAATCTGGAAAAATTCTATAGGGCCTTCAAATTCTCCTAGTCTTCGGAGTCTTCAACCGTTGTAGTTCCAATTATAACAAATGCTCGGTAAAATACTCTTCATTCCGAAGTGGTCTTGGTTGTTCACTATCTTGTCCTTCTTGGAGTGGTCTCATCAGTCGAATCTTCGTGGTCAAAAGGGGAAAGGGGTATATTCTCACTAAAAGGGAATATTTGAATAAGCTGAGAAGAGAAGAGAGGGAAAAGATCCTTTTGAAAAGAAAGTTGTAGAGAAAAAAATATTTTCCTATGGGCTTGCCAGTTTCTAGGGTCACGTCCTATAGTCAACATGTGCTCTGATACCATCTTGTAGCGACCCAACCTCAAACGGTCAAGTCTATGTGCTTAAGTGTCATCCCTGGATCGGTATGCTGACACACACACAATACTCGAGGATTTATAACAAAGGTAAATCACATGTATAAAGTAACGTAAATACTATTACCTCAATCCATAAAGCAGAAGAACAACAAGGTTGTGGATTCCCATCAACACCAACGACAAAGTTGAGTGTAGAAATCGTGACCCTAACGTATCACTTACTCGTTGTAAGATTCCTACAAGATGAGATGTTGCAGCCATGTAGGTCAGTACATTGAATGTACTAGCAAATTCACACCATAGGATAAATGATGAACAATAGCTATCACTACATGCATATTTGGCTGGTGGAAAGCTCTAAGTTTATTTTTGCATCAAGTTAGTTTTCCCTACAACAAAGGAATATATTTTATTTAACTACAAAGTTTGTTGAAAACATTGAGAAGGTAAACCCCCTCTCAATCCCAATTAAAAATAATTATTAACGACCCAACAATTTAATTATAGAGTGATGTGATCAACATGATAATCTAATAACTAAATACTCAAAACGTACATAACCGGGGACACGGCTAATCGTGATTAGTTTGTACACTCTGTAGAGGTTTGTGCACTTATCCCACATGACTCGATCTCCTCCGTTGGATTTCTCGCACTACATGATGTTTGAGAAACGGATGACCGAGACACAGTCTTTCAGAAGCATTACTCTTTACTCTGGGTAGACAGTACCACCTACACCCCCTACATCTGCTAGTCTACCTCTTCAAGAGCTCACGCAACATACTCAACTATGCCATAGCCCATAATGGCTTGTGGCTGCACACGGAAGTTTCTAGCATGAATAATCTTATGATCCCTTTGATCCTGGGTGGTATTCCATAGGGTAATCACACGGGTCCTCCGAGATTCCCTTGGGCAAGCACTGGGTTCTCCAGGTGCCCGGGAAAACCACTGGGTAATCCAGGGTGCCCCTACCATTCCACCCACATGTGTATTAAAGTAGCCACCTTAAGTTAACCATTAAGTAACAACACTCACATCTGTCATGAATCACTCGAACCAAACCACGTCTACGAGCATAGCATAGCAGTATAAGCATAACCTAGTAACACCCAAGGTTTGAATGCAAGACAATAGGTTCCTACCTCATCAACTACTTCCCAAATCCCACATATTAATCAGATCCGAACCATGCAATTGTTTGAGGATTGATCTAATGCAATAAAACTGGGTAGTAAAGAGGTATGATCAAAGTGTTACTCGCATGTGATGTCTACTACACAACCTTCTTCTTGTAGACGTTGTTGGGCCTGCAAGTGCACAGGTTTGTAGGACAGTAGAAAATTTCCCTCAAGTGGTTTATCAATCCGTAGGAGGCATAGGATGAAGATGGTCTCTCTCAAGCAACCCTGCAACCAAATAACAAAGAGTCTCTTGTGTCCCCAACACACCCAATACAATGGCAAATTGTATAGGTGCACTAGTTCGGTGAAGAGATGGTGATACAAGTGCAAAATAGGTAGTAGATAAAGGTTTTTGTAATCTGAAATAATAAAAACAGCAAGGTAACGAGTGATAAAAGTGAGCATAAACAGTATTGCAATGATAGGAAACAAGGCCTAGGGTTCATACTTTCACTAGTGCGAGTTCTCTCAACAATAATAACATAGATAGAACATATGACAAGCCCTCAACATGCAACAAAGAGTCACTCCAAAGCCACTAATAGCGGAGAACAAACGTTGAGATTATGGTAGGGTACGAAACCACCTCAAAGTTATCCTTTCTGTTCTATCTATTCAAGAGTTCGTAGTAAAATAACATAAAGCTATTCTTTCCGCTCAGTCCATCATAGAGTTCATACTAGAATAACACCTTAAGACACAAATCAACCAAAACCCTAATGTCACCTAGATACTCCATTGTCACCTCAAGTATCCATGGGCATGATTATATGATATGCGTCACACAATCTCAGATTCATCCAACCAACATAAAAGTACTTCAAAGAGTGCCTCAAATCTACTACCGAAGAGTCAAGAACGTGCGCCAACCCCTATGCATAGGTTCCCAATGTCACGAAACCCGCAAGTTGATCACCAAACATACATCAAGTGGCACATGATATCCCATTGTCACCACAGATAATCACGAAAGACATACATCAAGTGTTCTCATAAAAGACTCAATCCGATAAGATAACTTCAAAGGGGAAACTCAATTCATCACAAGAGAGTAGTGGGGGAGAAACATCATAAGATCCAACTACAATAGCAAAGCTCGGGATACATCAAGATCGTGCCATAGAGGAACACGAAAGAGAACACGGAGAGAGAGATCAAACACATAGCTACTGGTACATACCCTCAGCCCCGAGGGTGAACTACTCCCTCCTCGTCATGGATAGCGCCGGGATGATGAAGATGGCCACCGGTGATGGTTCCCCCCTCCGGCAGGGTGTCGGAACAGGGTCCCGATTGGTTTTTGGTGGCTACAGAGGCTTACGGCGGTGGAACTCTAGATCTATCTTTTGTTCTGGAAGTTTTAGGGTACGTAGGTATATATGGGTGAAAGGAGTACGTCGGTGGACCTCCGGGGTGCTCACGAGGCAAGGGGGCGCGCCCTAGGGTGGTGGGCGCCCCCCACCCTCGTGGGCAGCCCGGGAATCCCCTGACATGCACTCCAAGTCTATCAGGTGGGTTTCCTTCCAAAATTAACTTCTCCAGTTGATTTCGTTCCGTTTTGACTCCGTCTGATATTCCTTTTCTTCAAAACACTGAAATAGGCATAAAACAACAAATCTGGGCTGGGCCTCTGGTTAAGTTAGTCCCAAAAATAATATAAAAGTGGAAAATAAAGCCCAATATTGCCTAAAGCAGTAGATAAAGTAGCATGGAGCAAGCAAAAATTATAGATACGTTGGAGACGTATCAAGCATCCCCAAGCTTAATTCCTGCTCGTCCTCGAGTATGTAAATGATAAAAAAGAATTTTTGATGCGGAGTGATAATTTGGCATAATTTCAATGTAAATCTTCTTAATTGTGGCATGAATATTCAGATCCGAAAGATACAAGACAAAAGTTCATATTGACATAGAAATAATAATACTTCAAGCATACTAACTAAGCAATTATGTCTTCTCAAGCAGACTAAGGCATAGCCTAGTGGTGGGAAGGGGCTGATGCCTTCCCACCCACTCAGGTTCAAGGCATGGTACTTGCAATTTGGGTTTGTTGCACCATTTATACTGTAGGGGGTTCCCTTACAGTCTTTCTATCAAAATAAATTATGTCTTCTCAAAATAACATGGCCAAAGAAAGTTATCCGTACAAATCATATAGTCTGGCTAAGCTCTATCTTCATCACACAAAGTATTTAATCATGCACAACCCCGATGACAAGCCAAGAAATTGTTTCATACTTTAGTAATCTCAAACTTTTTCAACTTTCACGCAATACATGAGCGTGAGCCATGGACATAGCACTATAGGTGGAATAGAATGGTGGTTGTGGAGAAGACAAAAAAAGAGAAGATAGTCTCACATCAACTAGGCATATCAACGGGCTATGGAGATGCCCATTAATAGATATCAATGTGAGTGAGTAGGGATTGCCATGCAACGGATGCACTAGAGCTATAAGTATATGAAAGCTCAACAAAAGAAACTAAGTGGATGTGCATCCAACTTGCTTGCTCATGAAGACCTAGGGCACTTTTGAGGAAGCCCATCATTGGAATATACAAGCCAAGTTCTATAATGAAAAATTCCCACTAGTATATGAAAGTGACAACATATGAGACTCTCTATCATGAAGATGATGGTGCTATTTTGAAGCACAAGTGTGGTAAAAGGATAGTAGCATTGTCCCTTCTCTCTTTTTCTCTCAGTTTTTTTTAGTAGGGCCTTTTCTTTTTTATGGCCTTTTTTTCGTCCGGAGTCTCATCCCGACTTATGGGGGAATCATAGTCTCCATCATCCTTTCCTCACTGGGACAATTCTCTAATAATGATGACCATCACACTTTTATTTTTCTTACAACTGAACAATTACAACTCAATACTTAGAACAAAATATGACTCTATATGAATGCCTCTGGCGGTGTACCGGGATATGCTATGAATCAAGAGCGACATGTATGAAAATTATGAAGGTGGCCTTGCCACAAATACAATGTCAAGTACATGTTCATGCAAAAAGCAATATGACAAAAGTAATGTGTGTCATATGAACGAAACGTTGGAAAGTTGCATGGCAATATATCTCGGAATGGCTATGGAAATGCCATGATAGGTAGGTATGGTGGCTGTTTTGAGGAAGGTATATGGTGGGTGTATGATACCGGCGAAAGGTGTGCGGTATTAGAAAGGCTAGCAATGGTGGAAGGATGAAAGTGCGTATAATCCCTGGACTCAACATTAGTCAAAAGAACTCATATACTTATTGCAAAGATTTAGAAGTCATCAAAAACCAAGTACTACGCGCATGCTCCTAGGGGGGATAGATTGGTAGGAAAAGACCATCGCGCGTCCCTGACCGCCACTCATAAGGAAGACAATCAATAAATAAAATTGTGCTCCGACTTCATCACAAAGCGGTTCACCATACGTGCATGCTACGGGAATCACAAACTTCAACACAAGCATTCTTTAAATTCATAATCACCCAACTAGCATCACTTTGATATTATCACCTCCATATCTCAAAACAATTATCAAGCATCAAACTTATCTTAGTATTCAACACACTCAAAAGAAAGTTTCACATATCTTGAATACCAAGTATAGTATCATTAAGCAAATTACCATGCTATTAACGACTCTCAAAATAATCTAAGTGAATCATGAGAGACCAATAGTTTCTTTAAAACAAATCCACCACCGTGCTCTAAAAGATATAAGTGAAGTACTAGAGCAAAAATTATCACGCTCAAAAGATATAAGTGAAGCACTATGAGCAATAACAAAAACTACTCCGAAAGATATAAGTGAAGATCAATGAGTAGTCGAATAATTATGCAACTATGTGAAGACTCTCCCAATTAATAATTTCAGATCTTGGTATCTTATTCAAACAGCAAGCAAAAAAAATGACATTGCAAGGCTAGCACAACTCATGTGAAGAAGCAAAAACTTAGGCTCAACCGATACTAACCAATAGTTGTTGAAGAAGAAATGTGGGATGCCTACCGGGGCATCCCCAAGCTTAGATGCTTGAGACTTCTTGAAATATTATCTTGGGGTGCCTTGGGCATCCCCAAGCTTGAACTTTTGTGTCTCCTTAATTCCTCTCATATCATGGTTTCTCTTTTTATCAAAAGCTTCATTCACAACAAACTCAACAAGAACTCGTGAGATAGGTTAGTATAAACCAATGCAAAACCTTATTATTTTTTACTATAACAAATCACTAGAATTATTATTCAACATTTAATACTAAATTCCTCTGCATATTTAATACTCCTATCCTCAAATAGAATCATTAAACAAGCAAACATACGCAAACAATGCAAACATAACAGCAATCTGCCAAAACAATATAGTCTGTAAAGAATGCAAGAGTAACAATACTTCCCTGACTCCAAAATTATGAAATAAAATTCCCACTGTAATAAATTTATCAGATCTTAATATGCAAAAAGATTCAACATTATACCATTTCTTACTTTTCTAGGGAATTTTTGCAACAGCGGTAAACTTTCTATTTTCAAACAGCAACATGTATACAAGCAAAATAAGCATGGCAAAGGCTATCCTTGACTTTTTTTATTGAAAATAAAGATTCAAAACATTATTCTAACTAACATCAAGGAAAAACTAGCAAAATAAAATGACGCTCCAAGCAAAACACATATCATGTGGCGAATAAAAATATAGCTCCAAGTAAAGTTACCGATGAACGAAGACGAAAGAGGGGATGCCTTCCGAGGCATCCCCAAGCTTAGGCTCTTGGTTGTCCTTGAATATTACCTTGGGGTTCCTTGGGAATCCCCAAGCTTAGGATCTTGCCACTCCTTATTCCATATTCCATCGAATCTTTTACCCAAAACTTGAAAACTTCAACCACACAAAACTCAAAACAAAACTCGTAAGCTCTGTTAGTATAAGAAAATAGATCACCACTTAGGTACTGTAATGAACTCATTCTAAATTCATATGGGTGTAATATCTAATGTACTCCAACTTATCTATGGTTCATACCACTTAATACTAGCCATAGATTCATCAAAATAAGCAAACAACACATAGAAAACAGAATCTGTCAAAAACAGAACAGTCTGTAGTAATCTGTATCAAACGTATACTTCTGGAACCCCAAAAATTATGAAATAAATTGCTGGACCTGAGAAATTTGTCTATTAATCATCTTAAAAAATAATAAACCGAAAAACACTCTTCAGTAAAAAATGGCAGCTAATCTCGTGAGCGCAAAAGTTTCTGTTTTTTATAGCAAGATCACATAAACTTCACCCAAGTCTTCCCAAAGGTTCTACTTGGCACTTTATTGAAATAAAAGCTATAAAACATGATTACTACAGCAGCTTAATCATGTGTACACACAAAAACAGGAAGGATAAATATTGGGTTGTCTCCCAACAAGTGCTTTTCTTTAATGCCTTTTTAGCTAGGCATGATGATGACAATGATGCTCGCATAAAAGATAAGAATTGAAACATAATGGGAGCATCATGAAGCATATTACTAGCATATTTAAGCCTAACACACTTCCTATGCATAGGGATTTTGTGAGCAAACAACTTATGGGAACAATAATCAACTAGCATAGGAAAGTAAAACAAGCATAGCTTCAAGATTTTCAACGCATAGAGAGGAAACTTGACATTATTGCAACTCCTACAAGCATATGTTCCTCCCTCATAATAATTTTCAGTAGCATCATGAATGAATTCAACAATATAACCAGCACCTAAAGCATTCTTTTCATGATCTACTAGCATAGAAAATTTACTACTCTCCACATAAGCAAATTTCTTTTCATTCGGAATAGTGAGAGTATCATAAAAGACTTGAACACTAAAAATTGTTTCCACATTAAAAGAGTAATGTTCAAAAAAAGGATAATCATAATCATGACAAGTTTTATAAATATAATCATTACTACTTTTTATAGCATAAGTTTCATCACAATAATCATCATAAGTAGCAACTTCGTTCTCATCATAATCCATTGAAACCTCTCCCAAGATAGTGGAATCACTAAATAAAGTTGACACTCTTCCAAATCCACTTTCATATTCATCACAATAAAATTCAACATCCTCCAAAATAGTGGGATCACTACTTCCTAAAGTTGACACTCTTCCGAACCCACTTTCATCAATATAATCATCATAGGTAGGAGGCATGCTATCATCATAACAACTTTGCATATCAAAACTTGGGATGCTAAAAATATCATCTTCACTAAATGTAGCATCCCCAAGCATGGGACAAACCTTAATTTCAGGAAATATATTCTCAAATATTTCATCCTCATCAAACATATCTTCCCCAAGCTTGGGATCTTTCATATCATAAGCATAATCACTCTCATCATTAAAAATATGGATAGCACCAATAGTAAAGCAATTATCATCATCACAATGAGTACTAGGAGCAACATCATTTGGGAGGGATACCTTTCTACCTTTGTTGCTCCTTCTTTTCTTTTTCTTCTTCACATTATGTGTAGGTTCAACCTTCCTCTTTGAGCTCCTTATTGATGAGATTGGTTGAATAGAAAGCTCCTCCTCGTTACCTGATTCATCATGAGAAATAATAGGAGGATATTGGGAAGTCTCTTCCCTTTCATTAGTATTCTAATCATCTTCTATTTGTTTCCTTTTCTTTAGGTAATTGGCAATATAAGGATTTTCAATGCAATTCTCCGCACAATACAAATAAATATCCTCTAGATCAAAATCAAGAAATCTATCAAGATTAAATTTTGGAATACCCTCGGTTATACGTTTCATTTCTTCATACCCCAAAAGAAGGCTAACCTCTTTATAATGCTCAAAGGTAATCAAATTATCACAATATTTGGAAACGACTTGATCATGAAACAAATAGCATTGGAGCTTTAAATGACCATGTTCATTGCAAAGTTCACAAGGGGTACTATGAATATTGAATCTTTCAGCACATTCATCTAGCTCTTCTTGCAACAATTTGGTTTCTAAGTACTTATGCCTCTTGCAATATCTATCTTCCCTATTTGGTGTGTACTTACAAACCCAATGCACTCCACAAAAATTGACATGTTTATAAGAGACATTTTCATCATAACTAGTGCAATCATCATTAGCATCATGGATATTCAAAGAATTAGTACTAACAACATTGCAATCATGCTCATCGTTCACATATTTTATGCCAATAATTCTATGTAATTCTTCTTCTAGTACTTGAGCACAATTTTCCTTTCCATCATACTCACGAAAGATATTAAAAAGATGAAGCGTATGAGACAAACTCAATTCCATTTTTTTGTAGTTTTCTTTTATAAAATAAACTACTTCTAAAACAAGAAACAAAAAGATTCGATTGCAAGATCTAAAGATATACCTTCAAGCACTCACCTCCCCGGCAACGGTGCCAGAAAAGAGCTTAGTGACGGAGTGTGAGTACCCTTTACCTAGCCTCCCCGGCAACGGCGCCAGAAAAGAGCTTGATGTCTACTACACAACCTTCTTCTTGTACACGTTGTTGGGCCTGCAAGTGCACAGGTTTGTAGGACAGTAGCAAATTTCCCTCAAGTGGATGACTTAAGGTTTATCAATCCGTAGGAGGCGTAGGATGAAGATGGTCTCTCTCAAGCAACCCTACAACCAAATAACAAAGAGTCTCTTGTGTCCCCAACACACCCAATACAATGGCAAATTGTATAGGTGCACTAGTTCGGCGAAGAGATGGTGATACAAGTGCAACATAGATAGTATATAAAGGTTTTTGTAATCTGAAATAATAAAAACAGCAAGGTAACGAGTGATAAAAGTGAGCGTAAACGGTATTGCAATGATAGGAAACAAGGCCTAGGGTTCATACTTTCACTAGTGCAAGTTCTCTCAACAATAATAACATAGATAGAACATATGACAAGCCCTCAACATGCAACAAAGAGTCACTCCAAAGCCACTAATAGCAGAGAACAAACATAGAGATTATGGTAGGGTACGAAACCACCTCAAAGTTATCCTTTCTGTTCTATCTATTCAAGAGTTCGTAGTAAAATAACATAAAGCTATTCTTTCCGCTCAATCCATCATAGAGTTCATACAAGAATAACACCATAAGACACAAATCAACCAAAACCCTAATATCACCTAGATACTCCGTTGTCACCTCAAGTATCCATGGACATGATTATACGATATGCGTCACACAATCTCAGATTCATCCAACCAACATAAAAGTACTTCAAAGAGTGCCCCAAAGCTACTACCGGAGAGTCAAGAACGTGTGCCAACCCCTATGCATAGGTTCCCAATGTCACAAAACCTGCAAGTTGATCACCAAAACATACATCAAGTGGCACATGATATCCCATTGTCACCACAGATAATCACGGCAAGACATACATCAAGTGTTCTCATAAAGGACTCAATCCGATAAGATAACTTCAAAGGGGAAACTCAATTCATCACAAGAGAGTAGAGGGGGAGAAACATCATAAGATCCAACTACAATAGCAAAGCTCGGGATACATCAAGATCGTGCCATAGAGGAACACGAAAGAGAACATGAGAGAGAGAGAGATCAAACACATAGCTACTGGTACATACCCTCAGCCCCGAGGGTCAACTACTTCCTCCTCGTCATGGATAGCCTGAGATGATGAAGATGGCCACCGGTGATGGGTTCCCCCCTCCGGCAGGGTGCCGGAACAGGGTCTTGATTGGTTTTTGGTGGCTACAAAGGCTTGCAGTGGCGAAACTCCCGATCTATCTTCTGTTCTGGAAGTTTTAGGGTACGTAGGTATATATGGGTGAAAGGAGTATGTCGGTGGACCTCCGGGGTGCTCACGAGGCAGGGGGCACACCCTAGGGGGGTTGGCACACCCCCACCCTCGTGGGCAGCCCGGGACCCCTAACGTGCACTCCAAGTCTATCAGGTGGGTTTCCTTCCAAAATTAACTTCTCCAGTTGATTTCGTTTCGTTTTGACTCCGTCTGATATTCCTTTTCCTCGAAACACTGAAATAGGCATAAAACAGCAAATCTGGGCTGGGCCTCTGGTTAAGTTAGTCCCAAAAATAATATAAAAGTGGAAAATAAAGCCCAATATTGCCTAAAACAGTAGATAAAGTAGCATGGAGCAATCAAAAATTATAGATACGTTGGAGACGTATCAGCATGTACTGTTGATGAAGATGATTCGCACTCATAACTTCTAATAGTTCTATGCATCACACTCTGGTCAATCTATCGTGAGCAAGAAATTTCATACATAAGCACTCATGCAAAAGAATCGAAGAAAAGATCTCGGAAAACTTCGAAAACAAGCAATAAACTCTTGCAACATAAAACAATTTCGAACAATACAAAAATTAAGTGAATTTGGCCTTATCAGAAAGTTTAGGTCAAGAGCTTCGATTTGCAAAAAGAATCAACTCAAACAGAGTTATGGAACTAAAACTACGATCAAACGAAGTTCAAATACAAATCTGCTTGAATTCAAATTTTAAAACTTTAAAAACATGTTTAAGTTGTTTATCTGGATAGAGGGGGATCACAATGAAGAAGTAGGCGTTGGTTTCATTGGATTTGGATAAATGAAGAAAAAGTTCCGATCATTTGAAGTCCAGGGGCTAAACTGTAAATAATACATCTACAAAGAAGTCCATGACTAAAACTAACAGAAAAAGAAAAAGTCTAAAAGACAAACGTTCGTTACCGAACGCTAACCAATGAAATTTGTTCGCTGCAAGAGGTAAACAGCGAGAGTTCACTAATTAAAGAAACCGTTTAAAAAAAGAATCGATCTCGTCCATTGGATCCAGATCTGATGGCCGGGGAGGAGCGGGGAGTTACCGCAGCGGCGGCGATGGTCAACGGCGAGATAGGGCGGCTGCGGTGGCTCGGGTCCGGCCGGGGCGGCGGCTCCGGTCATCGAGGACGGCATCAAAGTAGTTAGGGATGGGCGGCGCGACACGGCGGACCTGATGGTGGTGGTGGCGGCGGCCGAGCGCGGCGGTGGAGCACGGGGCGAGGCGGCAGATCTCACCGGCGGCGGCGGCGGCTTCCGGTGTGCGCGGCGCGAAGCGAGGAGAGAAGAGACGGCCCCCAGGGCTTCGGGTTTTAAAGGAGGGGGCTAGGTGGCGGGGAGAGTCCGGAGGCGGCAAGAACGTCGAGGCGGCGACGGCTGTCGTGGCGGCTCGAGACTCCGTCCCGAGCTCGGGGACGAGCGGCGCGGCTGGGCTGGGCCGCGGCCTGTTGGGCCGGCCCAGTTCGGCGGCGAGGAGAGAGTTGTTTTTTAAATAAAGAGAAACAAAAAGAAATAAATAAACTATCAAAATTAAGATATACTATAGGCATATAATACATCAAAATTTTCAGAAAACAATTTCCTATAAGATGAACATTTTTCTAGGTTCAAATAAAATACAAAAAAATTCAAATAAAGCAAGGAGTGCTACTTGTGCAATAAAATCCAATAAAAATCATTTTAAAAATACAAAAATGATTTCAAATTTATTTCTCTTCATTTTTCTGTTGTAGGGAATCATTTTACCCTAATTTCCATATATTTTATTTTTGGAGAAAAATAATTTGAATAAAACCCAAATAACTCCAATTTGAAAATCATTTCCAAAAGGACTTTAAATTGGATTTCTTTTAAACTCCCAACTCATATTTCATATGTTTTGAAGAAGTCATTTTATCTTCTCTCATGAAAATCATTGAGTTGCTTAAAGTTTCTGAGTTTGAAATAGTTCCAAATGGAATTCAAATCTTTTCAAAACCCTTTTCATTTATTTAAATGGAAGAAGTCATGTCATCTTCTCTCTAGGGTTTTGTGATGAAATGAATTTGAATTCATGGATATCAGAAAGCAAAGGTGAAAGTTTGGGAAAGTCCTTTTATTCCCTCTCATTTAACTTTCAAAAGTTTCAAATTTCACTCAACTTCACACAATCAATCAAACAATCAATCATAACTATCTATTTATTATAACATTCCCAAATTTAGAATTTTTGGATGTTACAACCTATGATCAAATGTTCTCATTTGACTCCTAAGTCAATATACTCATATATAGATGACCTAGTCATCGCCAATTTCTTGATAGATACTAGACTATTTGTGCATGCTTTGCCACATATTTCATTTACCATTTTGTTTTGTGAGCATGTTGATTGCATACTTTTCTCATTCGAGGACATCCATTTGTTGCTTTGATTGTTTGGCTCTTCTTCTTTTGCCAAATGGATGTACAAGAATGCCTAAGAACCTCCTCTAGCTATCTATGCTCTTCTCGTCTCAAACTCTATTCATGCTACATCACAAAGTTTGAACAAGTCAAATTCAAACCCTCTGGGTGAGGAGCACTCGGAGTCACCAATTCATCATAGACTTAAACTTCAAAAACCTCGCTGTGCATTTCGGTGTGACGATTGATCCATTTCGGTCATACCGAGTTCACTGAGTTGATCTAGTTTTCAATCTCGGTGCAACCGATTAGAACTTTTCGGTCACACCGAGTTGTAGTAACCGCCTGCGATTCTGCATCTCGGTGCCACCGAGTTGTTCCACTCGGTCACACCGACAGTATCAGGATATATATACCGACGGGTCAAAATTTGGAAATTCCTCCAAAACCTCTTCACGCGTGCGTGTCCTGCTCTGCCGCCTCGGGTCTCCGGATCATCCTCTCGTCTCTAGTGACCTCCCGTCGCTGGTCTCCGTCCCCGTCAATGGAAATCTTCACCTCCGTTGCCGCCGTAACAAGCTCATCGCTTAGTTAGGGTATGAGTTCGACACTTTGTGCATTCTTTTACCTCCGATTCTTAGCACAAAGACAACACCATGTTTCTTGCCAAGCATGAGATCGATCTATCCAGAGAAAAACTCCATTAGATTAGTTTTGATTTGAAAATTTAGGGTTAGGTTTCCGTCGAACTCATCTCGAACCGACTGAATTGTAGAAATAGGTCTCACCGATTTGGCTTAGGCCATTGCACATGTGATTTTCAGTCGAACCGAAAATTGCAAATAAGTGTGACCGAGTTCAGGACTTTGTGAAACCCTAGCAAACTCGGAGTCACCGAACTGTGTCTCGGTCTGACCGATTTCACTAGTTTAGACTCCAAAGTTGCTTCGGTGTCACCGAGTTTTACAAATTAGTAGCTCCAAAATGTTTCCTGTGGAAAACTAAAACTAAGATTTTGACTCATTCTTTTTTCCAAAAACTATGCGCTTTGTGATGCTCATCTACTCTATCTCATCTACAACTATTCACAGGGTGAGCTCTCAGTTTGCAGTGCAGTATGTCTGATTAGAGTGACAACCAGAACAAGTCAGAGGAGCAGATGGACTTGAGTGAGGGCACTAGTCCCTCTGGCAGCTTTGATGAGGGTAGCAGGAGCACACCAAGCAACCTGCCTAAGGCACAAACTAGGCAGAGGAAGAAGAAAACCTCAAACTCAGAGGATGAAAACTTTGAAGTTGAGGAAGTCACTTCAAAGAAGAAGGTGCTCAAGAAAGAGTATGCTGCTGCTGCTTCCACCAAGCCAGGTCAGCACAAGAAAGCACATGCGAAGTGAGTGCCTATGTCAAAGGCCAGGGCATCAACTCAAGAGACAAAGGAATTCACTCTATGTCGGTGGGAAACGACACCTATGGGATCACAAGAATCCCTACTACGGTTGTGGGGCGCTGGCTCGTGAGGAGAGCGGGATCAGCAGTCAGTACGAGCACGCGGGTCGTTTACCCAGGTTCGGGCCGCAAGGATGCGTAACACCCTAGTCCTGCTTTGATGTGTATATCTGTGTTCTTGGGGTTCTTGAGCTAGCTACAAGGATCGTAACTTGTCCCAGGGTCCGGATCCTTCTCCCGGATGCCTTGGGCCTCCTTTTATTGGCAAGGGGGTTGCCACGGTGGCACACAGGAGGTGGCGTCAGGGTACTGTGGTTAAGCCTATCACTAGCCATTACGGGACAAGACGCATTTAATGTGCCTCTGACGTGTCCCCTTCACTTTATCTCCACTTCGCCCTGCCTTGACACGCGCCTGGGCCAGCGAGGCGTTTAGCGCTATGTAGGCTGGCAGGCTGCTGAGGTGGCACGGTGGTAGGGACTTCACGAAGATTTGCATGCCACCACGTAGGCATGCGCTGAGCTGGCCGAGAAGCCTCACGTCGACACGCAGGCGTCCGCCCAGCTGGTGGGCTGGCAGCTGCATGGGAGCAGTGGTAGAAGCTTGGCGGGTGCAGGCCTGGCTGTGGCTTTGCGAGCATCCTCGGCAAGGGCCTTGCTGGGGCCCCGACAAGGGTCTTGCCGTGGCGTCGCGGTCGTCCCCGATAAGGATCTTGCTGGGGGTCTTGTGGGTTTCCTCGGCAAGGATCTCGCCGAGGTTCATCGTCTTCTAATCCTCTTCTAATTTGTAGTGTTTCTTGTCTTCACAAAGATCTGCATGCCATCACGAAGGCGCCTCCTAAGCCCCGGTCCTGACGCGGTTGGTGGTGTTGGAAAGTTGGGGCTCAAGGATGGCGCGCCCCGCTGGCGTCAGGTAGCTGCCCCGGCAAGGTCCTTGCCGGGGCCGTGGAAGCCACCCCAGCAAGGGTCTTGCCGGGGGAAACCACTTCGCCTTCTTGCTCTTCATGCCTCCGTCTTGGCGTTGCTTTGACCATCTGGCAGCTTTGATTTCTTGTCCTTGCCCTGCTTAAGTGTGGCCGTGGGCGCAGCTCTGACTGCCCGTGCACAAATAAGGGGTACAAAGGAGCGCCCTACTTTAGTACACCGACAGGAACCTCCAAGCCTGGGCCACACATAAGCGCGACACGTTGTTGGGCCAGGCCTAGAACGGTGCGCGGGCAGGCGGGGCGGTTTTTACCGCGGTAGCTTTCCGTCCGCTGCGCTTCTCCATGACCCGCGTTGAATGCATGACGTGGGGGTCGCGCACGCGGGTGATCGAAGCATGCTTGCATCATCTTGCGGTGAACAGTAAAGAGGCGGCTTGCATGTCCCTTTGAGACCACAGGGCCACTACTAATTTACTGTCCTTACCTGGGAACCGTCGCTCCACGCGTCCCATTATGCTCATTTCTCGCTCCACGTATGTCGCATGCACGACGCAGAGCGAATGACAGGCGCGCGGGATACGGGAAGATATGCATGCATTGGTCGATACCCACGCGCCTTCAATTGGGCCGGGAGGGTGGTCGACGTCCTCGCCCGCTGCCACCTTAATGAGCCGGATTGGCTGAAAGGGGCGGCCAAGCCCTGACCCCGCCCCTTTATAAGGAGGGGAGCGGGAGGAATGGCACCTCTAAGTCCTTTGTCGTCCACCTCTCCCCATCCCTGCTCCTTCCTCCCTTCTATTATGGCGAGAGGGCGCGCTGATGCTTCATCATTGGCGGTGAGGGTCTCTGCTATACAACGCGTCGCTCCTCCCCAAGAGCTCGTGGAGACGGAACTAGCCGTTAGAGGAAGGGGGAGTGGGCGAGGTCGAGGCCGTCGCGGTGCTCGGGGAACAGGAGGACGGGGCAGCGTGTTGGCCTCACCTCCGCCAGTGGCCCCTCCCCCGGTGGAGGGCCACGTCGGGGATAACCGCTACGAGTTCTTCATCAGGCTACACTGGCCGGTGCATCGTCGTCTTTGTCTCCCGACTCCATTTGTTCGGGAGATGGAGCTGGACCCGCCGCAGGCGCTGAGGCTGCACATGAGGGGTTGTGGAAACAGCGGCACATGGGCCGACGTCAACTTCCCAACCCCTCACATCATGTACCTTCATCGTGGGTGGAAGGCCTTTGCTCGCATCCACAGCCTGATGGAGGCGCTCATTCTCTATTTCAAATTAATGGAGAGCGGCCTCCTCTCCATCAAGGTCTTTGGGCACTTTGGGACTCGCCTAAGGTGCTGCGCGGAGAGCTCCTCTAATGAAGAAGACTCTTCCTCGAGCAGGAGTGACGAGGAGAACAGTGACATCAGCGACGAGGGTAGCGGGCGGCAGGATGACGGGTCCAACTAGGCGTCGGGCGCGCCGTTCCTGGGCGACCCCATCATCTGGGTGCCGGCTCCTTGAGCTTCTCAGGGTCGCCTCCTTGGGCGGCTGGCGTGGGGAGGCCGGAGAAGGCGAAGAAGGCGGGTGGCGGTCCGTCAAGTCGGAGTACGATGGCACCGACGCCTTCATAGCGTATTGATGGACCACTGCCTCATCTTCCAGCTCTTCCTCCGGCACCACCACACCAGCTCTCTCCTAGGCGGCCACCGACATGTTCTCTTGGCGCCTTCTGCTGCTCGTACCTCGCCTAGGCGCTCCTTCTGCCCTTTTGCCTTCTTGTTTCATTTCCTGAGGAGAGGGACAAGAAAAGGATTACGGGCACTTTATCTTTTTTCAGTTTGTAAGCCTACAAGCCTTAGCTAGGTTTAAAGCTTGTAATGTCCCTGTTTATGTTTACATTACATACGAACTATACATGTATGGAACGTATTAATGGAAAAAGGATGCTTGCCGAGTCTTGTGTGCGTGAGCAAAGCCCATACCAAGGAACAGATCCTTGTTGTTTTCAACACAAACACTGTTGCCCGGCAGCAGGCCTTGCCGCTCCCCTACTTCGTTCGACCACACCCACACCTTCGGCGGAGGTAGGGGCGAAGTAGGGGTGGGCCCTCCGCTTGCTTCCTTGTCGCCGCGGCTACAACCATATTCTGAACCAAGAAGTTCTTTGGTGGTAGGAACGAAGGGAGCACGACAACCTTGGAACAAAACGAGGTTGTTACAAGCTTCATACGGAAATGCATAACAGGGGATGGGAGAACTTATCTGGCTTTGCAGCCCCCGGCAACCCTAGCTTGCCATGGGTGGACCTTCGTGTCTTCAGCCCCCGGCAAGCTGGGATTGCCGGGTCCAGAGCGCCATCTTGTTCTCTTCCTTCCACTCGGCCTGGCGAAAACATTTATGTACCCTACGAACCAAAGAGGATGGATAGGAACAAAGAGATGCAAACTCGACCTCTATGCTAGGGGTTAGTCGCTGCTAAGCACTATCAACCCTAACCGAGGGAGAGACTCAATCTAGCATGCATGCTATAACTTAGGGCGCCAGCGCTTCATTTATTTATGCTCAGGGTTTGCGCCTGGCTTTGTATAGAGGGTTATATGCCTTGCCGGCAAGGCTTGTACAAACGGTGGCTTGCTGGGGGGGGGGGCAGCAGCCACGCCTTATGGGTAAAACTTGCGAAGATGCTCGATGTTCCAGGAGTTTCTCACTGGAATGGCATCTTCGGTCTCTAGGCGGACCGCGCCAGGCCCGGTGACTCATGTTACCTGATAAGGGCCTTCCCACTTTGGCGTCAACTTGTTGGAATTCTTGGCCGATTGAACGCGCCGAAGAACAAGGTCACCTTCCTCAAAGCTTCGGGCATGAACCTTGTGGTTATGGTAACGGCGCAAGGCTTGTTAGTAGCGTGCTGCTCTCACAGCCGCCCGAAGACGATATTCCTCGAGGAGTGTTGTGTCATCTTGCCGCAATCGCTCTTGCTCAAGCTCATGATAAGCGAGGACTCAAGGTGACCCGTATATGAGTTCCATGGGGAGAACTGCTTCTGCCCAGGGCAAAGGGTGTCTAGTCGGTGGATCGATTTGGCGTCGTTCTGATCAACCAAAGAACCACCGGCAACTCATCAATCCAGCGCCTCCCGCTCTTGTGCAGCCTGTCAAAAGTCTTCGTCCTCAGGCCATGTAGCACTTTTGCATTTTCCCTCTCCACTTGGCCGTTGCTCCGTGGGTGTGCCATGGAAGCAAAACAGACCTTGCTACCGAGGTCCTTGATATACTGCATGAAGGTGTGGCTTGTGAACTGCGTGCCGTTGTCGGTGATGATTCTGTTCGGCACACCAAAGCGGCAAACTAACCCCTTGAAGAATTTGACGGCCGACCGTGCGATCACCTTCCTCACTGCTTCCACCTCCGGCCACTTTGTGAACTTGTCGATGGCAACGTACAAGTACTCAAAGCCCCCGACGACGCGGGGAAAAGGGCCAAGTATGTCGAGCCCCCAGACCGAGAATGGCCAGGAGAGAGGGATTGCCTGCAAGGCCTAAACTGGCTGATGAAGCTTCTTCGAATGTAACTGGCCTGCTTCACGCTTGGTTACTAGTGCTGTCGCATCCTGGAGAGCAGTGGGACAGAAGAAACCTTGCCGGAAAGCCTTGCCGGCAAGGGCCTTGACCCTATGTGGGAGCCACATGTGCCTCCATGTATATCCGCCAACAACTCCAGTCCTTCCTCCCAGGAGATCACTTCAATTTCACTCCATTCGGTCCTTTTCTGTACAAAGCATTGTCAACGAACTGGTACAGAGCAGACCGACGGGCTACTATCTCTACTTCTTCCTTCTCCTCAGGAAGCTCCCCTATTTGGAGGAACGGGACGGTATGATGTGCCCATGCTGGAGCCTGTGGCTCGACGGCAAGGACCAAAGGTATTTCTTCCGCCGCGGGAACTGTTGCCTCCACGCCAAGGGCTTGGCGCCCCGCCGGAGTCGGTTGTCCCACGGCAAGCTCGGCGTCCACGGCAACTCCTTCGCCGACGGCCGCAGGGAGCTCGGTAGGGAAGTACTTGCCGGGACCTGACTTCCTTCACTTATTTTGCTCTGTTGATGGTTCAACGGATGGTTGAGTTAACCGAAGCACAAAAGTACCTAGTTCCACAGGTAGCTTGAGGGCGAAGCACTTTGACAGGTAATCGGCGACGTCATTCTCCACACGGGGAACATGCTCTGCCTGTATACCGTCAAAGCGCTCCTCCAGTTTCCTCACATCATCCACGTAAGCTTCCATCAACGGGCTCTGGTAATCCTTGTTGATTTGCCTGACGACAAGCTGCGAATCACCCCTGACGATGAGCTTCTTGACTCCCAGGTCTGCCGTGATCCTGAGACCGGCAAGCAATCCTTCGTACTCGGCAGTGCTGTTCATTGACATGTCCCTGGGAAAGTGCATTTGGATCACGTACTTGAGGTGCTCTCCGGTGGGTGCGACGAGCAGCACGCCAGCGCCGGCACCTTGTAGCGAGAAGGCTCCATCAAAGTACATGATCCAATTGCGACTCGTTTCCTTGCCGGGGAGAGTGGTCTCCTGGACCTCTTCGTCGGGCGTCGAGGTCCATTCAGCAACGAACTCTGCCAAGACTCTGCTCTGAATCGTCGAGGTGCTTACGAACTTCAAGCCAAAACTTGACAACTCTAGTGCCCATTCCACAATCCTCCCCGTTGCATCTGGGTTATGCAGTATCCGTTGCAACGGGAGGCGGGTGACAACGGTGATATCGTGTGCTTGGAAGTAATGACGTAGCTTCCTCGAGGCCATGAGGAAGCCGAAGAGCAATTTCTGCACACCAGAGTACCTCGACCTAGCCCCCTGCAAGAGGTAGCTGACGAAGTAAACTGGGTGCTGCACCATCTTCTTCTTCTGCACCACTTCATCTAGCTGCGCAGGCCTTGTCGCACCAGTGTCAGTCCTTGCCGGGGACTTAGTCTTGCTGGGACCGAGCCCTGCTGGGGAGGGTTCTGGCTCGCCATCCGTCGGCTCTGCCGCCTCTTCGTCGACCTCCCTCTGTGCCACCAGCGCGGCGCTAACCACTTGATTCGTTGCCGCTAGGTACAACATCAACGGTTCTTGTGGTTTAGGCGCAACCATCACTGGGGTAGAGGAGAGGTACTTCTCCAAATCCTGCAGCGCTCCCTCGGCCTCCGAGGTCCACTCCATGGGGCCCGCCTTCTTCGGGATCTTGAAAAAGGGAAGGGCACGCCCCGCAGACTTGGAGATGAATCTGCTCATGGCGGCAATGCAGCTAGTGAGCCGACGCATGTCCTTGATCCGCTTAGGTGCCTCAATCTGCTCGATGGCCTTGATCTTGTTTGGGTTTGCCTCAATCCCATGCTGCGACACAAAGAACCCGAGAAGCTTGCCGGACGGGACACCGAGGACACACTCCTCAGGGTTCAGCTTGAGGTTGATCTTGGGCAGGTTTGCAAACATTTCCTCCAGATCTTGCACAAGTGTTGCTTTGTCCTTGGTTTTGACCACTATGTCATCCATAGAAGCTTCCATATTTCTATGTAGCTGGGGCTCAAAACCAATTTGGACTGCTCTTGCAAAAGTCGAGCCAGCACTCTTCAACCCGAAAGGCATCCGTAAAAAGCAATACGTACCACATGGGGTGATGAATGATGTTTTCTCCTCATCTTCTCTTGTCATGAAGATCTGATGGTACCCTGAGTAGGCGTCGAGGAATGATAGCAGGTCACACCCGGCCGTGGAGTCAACAATCTGGTCGATGCGCGACAACAGGAAAGGATCTTTCAGGCAGGCTTTATTGATGTCTGTGTAATCGATACACATCCTCCACTTCCCATTCGCCTTGTGCACCACCACCGGATTGGCCAGCCACGTCGGATGGAGCACCCCTCTTACCAAGCCTGCCTCTTCTAGCTTCCTGATATCTTCCGTGATGAACTCCTGTCTCTCCAGAGCTTTCTTCCTGACCTTCTACTTGACGGGCCGTGCATGAGGACACACAGCAAGATGGTGCTCGATCACTTCCCTGGGAACGCCAGGGATGTCAGACACTTGCCACGCAAACACGTCGACATTCACCACAGGAAAGTGACGAGCTCGCTTTCCAATTTGCCATCGAGGGTGGAGCTTATGGTGAAAGCTCCTGCCGTGCGGTCCTCCTTGACGGGCACCTTCTTGGTCTCTGGTGGTGTAGCTCTGGACTTCTTGCTCTTGCTAGTGGAACTCTCTGGCACGTCCTCGACGGGAGCGCAACACCCCGAAGAGGTGCGCTTGCCGGAGTGGGTGCGAGGAGTCTCACCGGTCTTCTTTCCTCCCAGGGCTTCAATGGCAGGAGCAGATGCCTTGGCAACATCTACTGCAACCGCTTCCCGGTAGAGTTGGTCAGCGCAAATTAATGCATCTTTCTTGTTGGAGGGGACAGTGATGATGTTCATCGTCACGGGCATCTTTAGCATGTTGAAGGCGTAGTGAGAAGCCGCCATGAACTTGGCCACCACCGGGCGACCGAGAATCCCATTGTAAGGCAAGGGGATCTCGGCTACATCGAAGACAATCCTCTCTGTCATGTAGTTCAACTCGCCTCCAAACGTGACAGGCAGCATGACATTCCCCTTTGGATGGCTCCTCCCTGGGTTGACCCCTTGAAACGTGCCTGTCTCCTCGAGGTCTCCATCAAGAATCTACAGCATCTTAATCACAATAGGCGAGATCAAGTTCAGAGCGGCCCCGCCGTTAACTAGCAGCTTTGTCACCTTGAGGTTGCGGATCGTTGGTGAAACCAACAACGGCAAGCACCCGACCGCAGTAGTGCGGTCAGGGTGGTCCTCAGTGTCGAAGAAGATAGGCGTGCTGGACCACTTCAGTGGCTTTCGTGCGTCGAGTGATGGCTCCACCGGTGTAATCTCATGCGCCCACTTCTTGAGCTGGCGGTGGGACGCATGCAGCGAGGTGCCACCGTCGACGCACATGGCCTCTATAGCTTTCTGGAACTCATGGTCGCCAGACTCATCATCCTTGTCATGATCATCATCTTCTTGCTTCTTGTCGCGGCCCCGGGCGGACCTCTCTTGCTGATTATCCATGCCGTGGCGTCCTCCTTGGTTGCCACGCTTCTTGCCGGATCCCTTGGCACCCTCTTGGCCCTTCTCCTTGTTTTCGGTGTCAAAACTGGCGGATCTCGGGTAGGGGGTCCCGAACTGTGCGTCTAAGGCTAATGGTAACAGGAGGCGGGGGACACGATGTTTACCCAGGTTCGGGCCCTCTTGATGGAGGTAATACCCTACTTCCTGCTTGATTGATCTTGATGATATGAGTATTACAAGAGTTGATCTACCATGAGATCGTAGAGGCTAAACCCTAGAAGCTAGCCTATGATTATGATTGTCATTGTCCTACGGACTAAGCCCTCCGGTTTATATAGACACCAGAGGGGGCTAGAGTTACACAGAGTCGGTTACAGAGAAGGAGATCTTCATATCCGAATTGCCAAGCTTGCCTTCCACGCAAAGGAGAGTTCCATCCGGACACGGGACGAAGTCTTCAATCTTGTATCTTCATAGTCCAACAGTCCGGCCAAAGTATATAGTCCGGTTGTCCGAGGACCCCTTAATCCCGGACTCCCTCAGTAGCCCCTGAACTAGGCTTCAATGACGATGAGTCCGGTGCGCAGATTGTCTTCGGCATTGCAAGGCGGGTTCTTCTCCAAATTCTCCAGGGTACCTGTTGTAACGCGTAGTGTCCGGCTTCCCATTAATGTTGTACTCATCAGCTTCTGTGGTTTAATAATGGTTGTCTCCATGTGTCAAGCGAATGTGAGAAGTCGGGGCATTTTTACATTTGCCACCCTGACCATGTGAGTAAATCGTCTATTTAAAGAGACGGGGATCCTTAGATCCAAACCACACCATCTCCTCCCAGTGAGTATCCGTCAGAGCGCGCCCGGAAAAATCCATACCACCATGGCCGACCGTCACGGCTCCTCCTCTCGCTCCCGTAGCACTAATCCAGGCGATTGGGAGAAATGTTCTGTCCCCCACAGCCGACTAGTAGAGCTGCAGACCAAGGGGTTTCTCCCGCCTGCGTACATTGTCCCCGCCCGAGCTAGACTAGCCACTTATAATGGTGGGGAGCAAGCGGAGAGTTCTCCAAACCCATCCAAGGGGGAGCGGGTATGCTTTGTCCCCTATTTGCTAAGGGGACTCAGATTTCCAATCCATCCTTTCCTCCGCGGGCTCCTGGAGTTCTACGGCCTCTAGCTGCATAACTTTACCCCAGCCTCCATACTGCATATCGCAGGCTACGTTGCCTTCTGCGAGCTATTTCTGGGTTGCGAAACTCATTTCGAGCTGTGGAAGAGGCTATTCTGCCTCGTACCCCTCACTCAGGACGGGTCGGTATATCAAGTGGGCGGAGCCGAAATATGTTGCATCGCCGGGACCAAATACCTATCCGGTACCCCGAAAAAGACATCCGAAGACTGGCCTTTAGAGTGGTTCTATATGGAGGACGTCCCTCTTCCGGACCCTATTCGGAAGGGCCTTCCCGAGTTTGTAAATGCCCCGTTGAAGAAACGCCACAGCTGGCGCCCTAGGAGCCCCCAGGAGGAAGAAAACGGAGAGATCCTTTTCCTGATGGATAGTATAAAGACGCTGCCCAAATCAGGACTGACAATAATTGAGGTTATGTCCATATGTATAACGCGGGGAGTGCAGCCACTTCAATATCGGGGGAAACCCATGTGGCACTTCAATGGAGAAGACGATGCCACCCGATGCAGCTGTAAAGGTCCGGACTCCGCCGCCGCTCTGGCGAAGATATTGTCCGATTTGTACAAAAGAGAAGAAGAGGAGTTCATCCGCATCAAACCACGGGATGGATTCTCCATGTACAACCCCCCAAGCTGGGTGAGCTGCTATCTTTTATAACTAGTCTTTCCCGCATTCTTTAGCGCAAATGCTTACCTTGTCAATTTATAGCAAGAACTGTGAAAAGGTATGAGGGAGATTCATATCCCATCTCCACAACTAGAGGACCCGAACAGGGCCCTCGACCCCGGACTCAAAGAGGATCCGCACACATTTGTGGAGCTCGTCGACAGGACATTTTATTAGTTAAGCTGCGATGGTGCGTTGGTGGCCATCATAGCTGATTATCCTGGCCTACTCCCTGCATCTCAGGTAAGTAAAACCGGAGTCCCAACTTCCAAGAAGGATTCCCTCTTTGCGCCTTACCCACTGCACATATTGCGTTTTATAGGGAAGGCCATCGGGACGCCATGCCGAACTCGCGGTGACTTGTCAACAAGGGGCACCGAAGCCGGGTAGGCTTAAAAGGAAGGCGGTCAGGACCGAGACGCTGTCGCAAAGGTATGTTAAAAACCCTGCCACTGAATTATCATTGTTAAAATATAACAATGTCCATTGTCTCCTGGCAGAAAAAGCGCTCGCCGGACTATATCCGGTGAGCCTGCCGGTCGCGCCTCCACCAGCCGGACACCGAGGCCAGACTCAGAGGCGGAGGTCAACACGGGGACAATGTCGGACAATCCTCCTACAGAGGATGCAGATAGATTCTCCACTACAAACTCCAAAGTGGAGAGCTCCATGAATCCTAGGCACCGACGGGCCACACTACGCGACCCTAATTTCTCTGACGAGGCATTCAATGCCTTCAACTCAGGGGACGTGTACATTCAGGCTGCTCAAGGTGGCCTCGTCAGAGCCACGGACCGGTACGTAAAGGATATACGGGTAAGAAAATTTGATAAGTATGTATAGCAGTAGCCCCTGAGACTTGAAGCAGTTGGCACAACTGATTTAAGGATCCTCGTGTGCATAGGTTCTGACAGAGAAGAATACTCAGCTGTCTAAAGAGCTGGAGGAGTGCAAAGCCCAGCTACGGGCCACGGTCGCCGGAATGGAGGAGTCCAAGAAGGCCTCATCTGGTAATACTTGTCTTGATAAAAAAGAATGTATTTACATATACCAGTTAGTATTCGGCATGCATGCAAATCTAATAATAGATTCTACACGCAATCCCGGAGGTAATCCGGAGATCGTATCGGAGGATGAGCAATATGCTCAACGACAGCTGAAGGCTGACGAGCGTGTGCTTATGAAGTTTATACAAGAGAAAAATAATCTCGAGGACGCGAACACCCTACTGGGCGACGAATTAAAGGATGTTCGGGCCCAGCTTGTTGACTCCATGAAGGAGAATAAGAGGCTTCGACGCGGCATATTTAGTAAGTGCTCTAATGAACTATTATATAGTTCGGCGAAGAAGCGTGCTAACAGAATTATGTCTGTAGGTATGTTGACAGGTCGTCCCGAATAGGAGATGCCCAGATCTGCGGGCGATCTTCTGCAGGAGCTCTCACAACTGCATGAACAAGTTCGGCAGGTGATGCAGGGCATTGCCCAGGCCTCGTGGCCATCCGCCTCCCTGCCAGGAGGCATGGGGGAGCTTGTGGAGATGCTCAAGGGAGCGCGGCGGCACTTCCGATTGTGGAAGATATCGGCCTACCGACAAGGTGCAAGGGAAGCCTGGGCCATGGTGAAGACGCGATACACCAAGGCTGACCCGAACCATATGGCTGAGGTCGGACCTGTAGGGTCATATGGGAAAGAGATCCTTGTAAGTCTGGTATATGACCAGGTAGCATTAGCCACTAAGTATTCCCAACAGGACTGTAGGCTAGATAGCCTGTTGGATGGTATAGAAGAAGAATATAGTCAGTCTAAGTGACTTTGTACTTCGGAGGACACATTTTGTCCCTAGCCGGATTGTAAATCATTTGTCTTGGCAGACCTTTTCGCTTCAACCTCTGGACCCGATAGTCTATAGTGTATCCGAATACCCGCTCAATTATGTGAAAACCGGGGCACGCATGGAAACCAGGCGTAGGGGTCATAAGTGCTTGAACAGACAAGTACCCAACTAGCTATGTTATATTACATGGGTAGTAAGAAACATCTTCTAGGGAGAATAGTTCCGTTAAGGGTTCCTTTCCCTGGGTGTGCATGCATTAATGTGCATGTCTGAACTACGAAAAATGATGCAGGATATAAGCATATGGGGGCATATTTTGTAATAGGTAAAAGACATCTTTTGTTCATCGACCGAATATTCCCTTAAGAATGCTAGCTTTCAGCTTCACCCAGTCTGAGGTACACATCCGACTGACCCGGCAGTAACAATCACAGAGGTGCTCCCCTTATGCCCTAGCCAAATTAATGGGAACGTAGGGCATAAACACAAGAGCCAGACAACCCAGCTTGGCCAAAACTTAAGTCATATCGATGCATATAGTGGTGAAAAAAGGCACATATGGAGAAGTGACGCATATGTGATGGGAATAAAGCCCAGAAGACAATTATATTAAGCTTCTGTATAAGAAGCCCCCAGGTATATTGAGCGCGCATAGCGCGACAGGAGTGTGCGGTCAAAGCATACTTGAAGCTTTTAAGGCTATATATATAAAAAGGAGAGAGAGAGAGGGTATAATTTAAAAAGGAAGACAGAGGTAAGGGGACAAACACAGAGTTCGACACTAGACGTAGAATCTTCGGAGTCTGGCCGCGTTCCATGGGTTCGGCTCGAGTCGATTATCGGATGCATCACGCAGACGGTACGCTCCTCCGGTGAGAACTTTATCAATGATGAAGGGACCTTCCCATTTGGGCTTAAGCTTGTCCTTTTTCTTCTCCGGTAGGCATAGAACGAGTTCGCCAATGTTGTAAGTTTTGGCCCGTACTTCTCTGCTTTGATACCTTTGAGCCTGATGTTGATAGAATGCGGAACGAGCCTTAGCGACGTCACGCTCCTCCTCTAGGGCATCTAAGCCATCCTGTCGATCCAGCTCGGCTTCTCTCTCTTCGTACATGCGCAGTCGAGGTGAGTCATGGATGATATCGTACGGTAGCACTGCCTCTGCACCGTACACCATAAAAAATGGTGTGTATCCGGTTATGCGATTTGGCGTGGTCCACAGCCCCCATAGTACGGAGTCGAGCTCCTCGACCCAGTGTGTATCTGATTCCCTCATGGATCGCACTAGACTGGGCTTAATGCCGCTCATAATAAGACCATTCGCTCGTTCGACTTGACCGTTTGTTTGGGGGTGATAGACGGATGCATAATCGAGCTTTATGCCCATTTTTCCGCACCAAGTTTTCACCTCGTCGGCTGTGAAGTTTGAGCCGTTATCAATGATGATGCTGTGGGGGACACCGTAACGGTGTATGACCTCAGATGTGAAGTCTATCACTGGTACGGACTTGGCCGTTTTAACTGGTTTGTCTTCTATCCATTTGGTGAATTTATCGACCATGACCAACAAGTATTTCTTCTTAAGGCTTCCTCCTTTAAGGGGTCCAACCATATCGAGCCCCCAGACCGCAAAGGGCCAAGTTATGGGGATTGTTTGGAGAGCGGTAGGTGGCATATGGCTTTGATTTGCAAAAAGCTAGCAACTGATGCAATGTTGGACAAGGTCATGTGCGTCTGACCGGGTTGTCGGCTAGTAGAAACCTGTGCGGAAGGCCTTGCTTACGAGCGCCTGAGCTACGACGTGGTGGCCACCGAGTCCGGCATGAATTTCGTCCAAGAGCTGCCGCCCTTCCTCTTCGGAGATGCACCTTTGGAGCACTCCAGTCGTGCTTTTCTTATAAAGCTCTCCCTCATGGACCTTGTAGGCTTTAGAGCGTCGCACAATGCAACGAGCCTCATTTTGGTCCTCAGGGAGTTCTTGCCTATTTAAGTAGGCTAAGAAGGGTTCTGTCCACGGGGCGATGACAACCATAATCACGTGGGCCGAAGGTGTTATTTCGGTGGCGGAGCCTCCGATTACGTCAGATTGTGCGGGATCTGGGGTTGTGTTCGGATCTGAACTGGTATTGCCGGTTTCCCCTTCCCACACCACGGATGGCTTGAACAGCTTTTCCAAAAAGATATTAGGTGGGACGGGGTCGCGCTTAGCGCCGATTCGGGCGAGGATATCCGCCGCTTGGTTGTTTTCTCAGACCACATGGTGGAATTCGAGCCCCTCAAACCGAGCTGACATTTTTAGGACGGCATTGCCGTAGGCCGCCATTTTTGGGTCCTTGGCATCAAATTCTCCATTTATTTGAGATATTGCAAGGTTTGAATCCCCACGCACTTCTAGGCATTGAATGCCCATGGAGACTGCCATCCGAAGACCATGTAACAGGGCCTCATATTCGGTTGCGTTGTTGGAATCTGTGTATAGTATTTGGAGTACGTATTGGACTGTATCTCCGGTGGGGGATGTTAGGACAATGCCTTCCCCTAGACCGACCAGCATCTTAGAGCCGTCAAAGTGCATGGTCCAATTGGAGTACGCGTCATACTCTTTAGGGAGTTCGGCTTCTGTCCATTCGGCGACGAAGTCAGCCAGTACTTGCGACTTAATGGCTCGCCGTGGTTTGTATGTTATGTCGAACGGGAGGAGCTCAATAGCCCATTTAGCAATCCGACCCGTGGCATCGCGGTTATTTATTATGTCATTGAGTGGTACTTCGGAGGCCACCGTGATTGAACACTCTTGAAAGTAGTGGCGTAGTTTTTGGGATGCCATGAAGACCGTGTATGCTATCTTTTGATAATGTGGGTACCGTGATTTGCATGGAGTGAGGACAGTGGATACATAGTATACCGGCTTTTGAAGTGGGAACTTATGTCCGTCTGTCTCTCGTTCGACGATGAGCACTGCGCTTACAACCTGGTGTGTTGCCGCTATATATAACAACATAGGTTCGTCGATATTTGGGGCGGCCAGGATTGGATTGGTGGCCAAGAGGGCTTTTATTTCCTCCTGTCCGATCGTAGCCGCATCCATCCACTCGAAGTGTTCGGTGCGTCAAAGCAAGCGATAAAGGGGTAATGCCTTTTCTCCTAATCGGGAGATAAAGCGGCTTAAGGCGGCCACGCATCCAGTTGATTTCTGGATTTACTTGAGGTCTGTTGAGGTAGCCAACTGTTACAGAGCTAGGATTTTAGCAGGATTTGCTTCAATTCCTCTATTGGAAACGATAAAGCCCAATACCTTTCCGGCGGGTACGCCAAAAACGCATTTTTCTGGATTGAGCTTGATGTCGTATGTTCGGAGACTGTCGAACGTAAGCCTTAAGTCGTCTATTAAAGATTCGACGTGTCTGGTTTTGATGACCACATCGCCTACGTATGCCTCCACTGTTTTGCTGATTTTTGTTTCCAAGCATGTCTGAATCATGCGTTGATAGGTTGCACCGGTGTTTTTGAGCCCGAAAGGCATGGTGTTAAAACAGAAGGGGCCGTATGGACTGATGAATGCCGCTGCAGCTTGATCGGACTCTGCCATCTTGATTTGATGGTATCCGAAATATGCGTCGAGGAAGCACAATGAGTCGTGTCCTGCGGTAGCGTTGATGATTTGATCGATGCGGAGGAGGGGAAGGGATCCTTGGGGCAAGCCTTATTGAGGTCCTTGAAATCGACGCATAGGCGCCAGGATTTGTCCTTCTTTGGTACCATCACCAGGTTTGCTAGCCAGTCCGGATGTTTTATTTCTCTGATGAATCTGGCCTCGAGTAGTTTGGCTAGCTCTTCTCCCATGGCTTGTCGCTTGGGTTCTGAAAAGCGCCGAAGAGTCTGCTTGACCGGCTTGTATCCCTTTAGTATGTTTAGGCTGTGCTCGGCCAGCCTGCGTGGGATACCTGGCATGTCTAAAGGATGCTAGGCAAAAATGTCCCAATTTTCACGCAGGAACTCTCGTAGTGCAGCGTCTATTGTGGGGGTTTAGCTGTGCCCCAATTGATGTTTTTTTTGTAGGATCGTTGGGTGGACCTGGAATTTGACTATTTCGTCTGCTGGTTTAAAAGAGGTGGACTTGGGTCGTTTGTCGAGTATCACGTCGTCCCTGTCCACTATGGAGCGCAGCGCAGTTAATTCTTCGGCCGCGAGGGCTTCGGATAATGCCTCCAGGGCTAGTGCGGCGGTTTTATTTTCGGCGCGGAGTGCTATGTCCGGATCACTGGCTAGAGTGATGATTCCATTGGGCCCCGACATTTTAAGCTTTATGTACCCGTAATGGGGTATAGCTTGGAAGCTTGTGAATGCATCCCGCCCTAAAAGGGCGTGGTATCCACTATTAAATGGGGGCACTTGGAATGTGATTTCTTCAGACCTATAATTCTCCGGCGTGCCGAATACCACATCCAGTGTTATTTTTCCCGTGCATCGTGCCTCCCGACTAGGGATGATTCCCCTGAAGGTCGTGCTGCTTTGCTCAATGCGGCTCTTATCTATTTCCATTTTGTTAAGAGTTTCCTCATAGATGAGGTTTAATCCACTACCGCCGCCCATGAGCACTTTAGTAAGCCGGAAGTCGTCCACAATTGGACTAAGGACCAAAGTGGCTGATGCTCGGACTGTTTGGAATTGAGGTTCGTTGATGGCATTGAAGGTTATGGCCGTATCGTTCCTCGGGTTTATTGCTGCGGCGTGGCAGACTTCGGCGAGGCTGCGGAGCGCTCGCTTACGCCTATTGTTTGAGGCGAAAGTCTCGAAGACTGTCAGTAATGTGCTATTATTCTCTGCGGGATGGTGCTCTGCGGTATTGTTGATGAGAAGGTCCTCGCTGCTCTTGGCCACCTGCCGGAGTATCCAACATGCTCTGAGGCTGTGTGTTGGTATGATGACTGGTGTGCTGTGAATTTTGCATGGCTTGTTGAGCCATCCCTCCAGTACGGTTCCACGCCCTGCAGAGGGCTTTGGCATCTTTGTAATTGGATTGGGTGACTTGCGAGAGCGCACCCTTTTAGTTTGGACGAGGGGTTTAGTTAGAGCCGGAGGATCCCAGAATTTTGTTTGGGTTTTCCAGGCGCTTTCCATCGCATAGTACTTCTGTACTATGGCCGCCAAGTCGGCGAAGTGTGCTATGTCACGGCGACTTATGGTGTTGAGGATTCCCTTGTCCGTGCAATTTTTGCAAAAGAATGAGATTGCGTCTTCCTCGTGACAGTCCTTAACCTTGCTCATTACAAGGAGGAATCTGGCCCAGAAGTGGTGTACTATCTCTTGGGGCTCTTGTCTAATGTGGGAAAGATCACTTGTGTCTAGGTGGGTGGGATGACTTAAGTCCACGTCCTGATCCGGTCTGAGACCCAGGGGCAAAGGAACTCCCGAGCTTGGCAGCTCGGGCTCCAGGATGTTGCCCAATATTTGTGGCCCGTTGCCCAATTCTAAGTTCGGAGCCTGGGCCATGTCCTCCCGTAGACGGGTATCCGGCTCGGAGAGCTCAGGAATCCGGACATGGTTCATCCTCAAAATAGAGGAAGAATCATTGTTTTGTCCCTCCACCACCGCTATCTGATGGATGACCGGCAGAGAGTTAATATCCCTTTGGTCGGGTTTAAGCCCGATCCGATCATAGTCCCTAGCGACTCCCAGGTCGGCGATGCGATCCAAGAGCTCGTTCAGGGAGGAGAGCTCCATTGGATCCATCTGCTCGATGAATTCCGAGCTGACGTGGAGGCTATTCTTGATAACCTAAGAAGTCATCGTCAGCACGGCGGGCGAACGGTCGGTCATGACGAAGCTGCCCAGCCGGATAATCTGGCCTACAACCAGGGTTCCTTCAGAGGTGATGTTGTCCTTGATAACAACGCGAGCCATCAAGCCTTATCGGGATGGCACAGTGGAACTCTTAATGAAAGCACCAATGTCAGTGTCAAAACCGGCGCATCTCGGGTAGGGGGTCCCCAACTGTGCGTCTAAAGCAAAATGGTAACAGGAGGCGGGGGACAGGATGTTTACCCAGGTTCGGGCCCTCTCGATGGAGGTAATACCCTACTTCATGCTTGATTGATCTTGATGATATGAGTATTACAAGAGTTGATCTACCACGAGATCGTAGAGGCTAAACCCTAGAAGCTAGCCTATGATTATGATTGTCATTGTCCTACGGACTAAACCCTCTGGTTTATATAGACACCGGAGGGGGCTAGGGTTACACAGAGTCGGTTACAGAGAAGGAGATGTACATATCCGAATTGCCAAGCTTGCCTTCCACGCAAAGGAGAGTCCCATACGGACACTGGGCGAAGTCTTCAATCTTGTATCTTCATAGTCCAACCATCCGGCCAAAGTATATAGTCCGGCTATCCGAGGACCCCTTAATCCCGGACTCCCTCACTTGTCCCGCCACTCATACTCAGCTTTCTGCTTCTCATCAAGCAGCTCAACTTGCCGGCAGTTCTGGAGTTCGTGGCTCTTGGTGCGGTGGATCTTGCAATACTGCTTGTCGGAGCCCCCTGGCTTGTCGGCAGCCGCCAAGGCCCGGTAAGCGGTACACCCGGCAACCTCCTTGCCGCTGTCGCTTGCCTTGGCCTTCTTGGCAGTGCCGGTGTCGTCGAACCCCTCGATGGCAAGCACGGTCTTGCCCTTGCGCGACGGTGCCGGCCCTTCTTTGCTAGGGCGGTGGCGTCATCATCCGTGGAGTCGGTTTCCGCGCCAGCGTCCTCGTCGGGGTACTTCCGCCCTTCTTCAGCCAGAGCGCATCGATCGGCTAGAACATAAAGCTCGGCCACATCCTTGACCTTGTTCATTGCCAGCTCCTCACGCATCTTGTGGTTGCGTACATTCTGATGGAATGCACTGATCACGGCAGCATGATGAACGTCTGGGATGTTGTACCGCACTTGGCTGAACCTTTGGATGTACTTGCGCAGGTTTTCTCCTTCCTTCTGGGGGATGATATGAAAATCGCTCGCCTGGCCATGAGCCTGGTGGCCTCCAGTGAAGGCGCCAACAAACTCATGACACAAATCCGACCAAGAAGAAATGGAGTCCACCGGCAAGTGCATCAACCAAGACATAACATTAGGCTTGAGTGCCAACGGGAAGTAATTGGCAAGCACCTTATCTTCGCGGGCCTCAGCAGCTTGCATCGCAATGGTGTAGATGCTGAGGAACTCCGATGGGTGAGTCTTTCCGTTGTACTACTCACCAACGTCGGGCTTGAACATTCGGTGGGAGGGCCACTGGAACTGCCACAGATCACGGGTGAAATCCGGACAACCCACCTCGTAAGGTAGGCCACCGTAGCCTCCCGGTGTTGGGTGGCCCATAGTGGGCCCTGCCCGCCTGTCCGACTGGAGGCACGCATCGTGCCGGCGCTCGATGGTGGTTCGAGCGTCTTCATGAGCTCGCTCCCGAAGAACTTGACGTTGGTCGCGGTGGGTCCGCGGATCGGACGATGCTATGGAGATATCATCACGCGCGTCATCGCGACGGGTCGGCACCCGCGGTGGCTGGCGTGCAGGAGGAGAGTGCACCATGGTTGCATTGCCTCCGGCCCGCACCGCTGGCATGTGGTGGCTTGACGGAGCAATGACCTGCGGGCCCCGCCGGTCGCAGCTCATCTTTGTTGGCAATGTCGACGAGACTCCGGACAGTGGCCCTCCATTCGTCGAGCTTCTCTGCAGCAGGAGGAAAGTCGAGGAGCAGCTGCGCGCGCTAGGGCTTCTGCTGGTGTGGGCGGCGACGAAAGCTGCGAGGACCGTGACACGCTTCGACTTCTAACTAGGTTAGAAGGACCTCTATCTCGGCCCTGTGGCTGTCCGCCATTTTCGCCAACATCTCGGCGTGCATGCTGGCCCTTCTCGTCCCGTCAAGGATGTGCGGGGCTCTTCCTAGGGCGGCACCAAGGGTCACCAGCGGGGCAGCGCTGCTCATCACGCACAACTTGAGAAGAGCGCGCCATGGGCGCCGGTGTTGGTGTCTTGGAGGTCGCCGCGCCGCCGTCTGGTGGCACGACGATGCCCCTGGCGGGCCCCGCACCGCCTGCGGGGGGCCCAACTCCGTCTCTAGAGTTTGCGGCGTGTGGCTCGTCGCCTGGCGCACGAACGACGCCACTCACCAGGTCCAGACTGCTAGGGTGATGTGGATGTTCGCAGGCCGCGCCACGGGTTCTTTCCACGACTGGGCCACTACTGGTCTGCACCAGTACAAGCAGTCCGGTCTGGGATGAACCGATCGTTGTGGTCGTCTTCCTCTTGGGAGCCATGGCGACGAAGAGCTGTGCTACTAGCTGCTAAACCAGATTCTCACTATTGCGCCCCCTGCCTGCCGCGCCAAAGATGTCGGTGGGAAACGACACCTATGGGATCAAAAGAATCCCTACTCTAGTTGTGGGGCACTGGGTCGTGAGGAGAGCGGGATCAGCAGTCAGTACGAGCACGCGGGTCGTTTACCCAGGTTCGGGCTGCAAGGATGCATAACACCCTTGTCCTGCTTTGATGTGTATATCTGTGTTCTTGGGGTTCTTAAGCTATCTAAAAGGAGCGTAACTTGTCCCAGGGTCCAAATCCTTCTCCCGGATGCCTTGGGCCTCCTTTTATAGGTAAGGGGGTTGCCACAGTGGCACATAGGAGGTGGCGTCGGGGTACTGTGGTTAAGCCTATCACTAGCCATTACGGGACAAGATGCATTTAATGCACCTTTGATGTGTCCCCTTCACTTTATCGCCGCTTCGCCCTGCCTTGACACGCACCTGGGCCAGCGAGGCGGTTAGTGCTAGTAGGCTGGCAGGCTTCTGAGGTGGTGCGGTGGTAGGGCATTCACGAAGATTTGCATGCCACCACGTAGGCATGCGCTGATTTGGCCGAGAAGCCTCAAGTTGACACGCAGGCATCCGCCCAGCTGGTGGGCTGGCAGCTGCATGGGAGCAGTGGTAGAAGCTTGGCGGGTGCGGTCCTGGCTGTGGCCTCACGGGCGTCCTTGGAAAGGGCCTCGCCGGGGCCCCAGCAAGGGTCTTGCCGTGGCGTCGCGGTCGTCCCCGGCAAGGATCTTGTCGGGGGTCTTGTGGGTTTCCTTGGCAAGGATATCACCAAGTTTCGTCATCTTCTAATCCTCTTCTGATTTGGAGTGTTTCTAGTCTTCACAAAGATCTGCATGCCATCACGGAGCCGCCTCCCGAGCCCCGGTCCCGACACGGTTGGTGGTGAGGGAAAACTGGGGCTCTAGGGTGGCGTGCCCCGCTGGCGTTAGGTAGGCTGCCCCGGCAAGGTCCTTGCCGGAGCTGTGGAAGCCGCCCCGACAAGGTCCTTGCCGGAGCTGTGGAAGCCGCCCCGGCAAGGGTCTTGCCGGGGGAAACCACTTTGCCTTCTTGCTCTTTATGCCTCCATCTTGGTGTTGCTTTGACCGTCCCGCGGCTTTGATTTCCTATCCCTGCTCTGATTAAGTGTGGTCGTGGGCGCGGCTCTGACTGCCTGTGCACAAATAAGGGGTACAAAGGAGCGTCCCTTCTTTAGTACATCGACACTCTAGAAGCCAGAGAAGATGGAAATGGCAAGTAGAGAAAAGAAAGAGTCGGGAAAACAGTTGCAAGAGTGCTTGGAAATCCATCTATGAGGAGAGATTATGCAAGTGAGGAGGAATAAGAGGATGTTGCACCTCCTCCGAAGTCATAAAAGCTGATGGGGGATGCCATCAAGTCTGGGGCTGCTCCTTCAAAGTCCAAGACTGCCCCCAAAGCTCCAGCTCAAGCCTCCAAGACTGCACCCAAGAGAAGCACCAGGAACATTCCTGCTGCAGAGAAGAACAAGGCCCCAATGCACGAGGTTGAAGAAGAAGATGATGAAGCCCAAGTTCTTAGGAAACTCAAGCCAAAAATTCCAGACCATGATGACAATCATCCAATGGCAGAAAACATGAAGGAAAGGAAAGATGTAGGTCTCAGACTCTGGAGACAAGCTAATCCATATGCTATGAGGAGAAGGACTGGTCTGGACTATAGATTTCACACCAAAGAACAGCAAGATTTCTATGAGACAATGTTACTTGACAAGAAGCCCATTGCCTGTGATATGAAGTGGGTTGATTGGGAATATATTTATGAAAATGAATATCACTTTCCAAGAGTGCATGAGAGCTTCAAGCTCAATGGTGTTGACAAGTTTGTGGGTCAGAAATTGACCAAGTGGAATGATGAGCTCATTATGCAGTTTTATTCAACAGCTCATTTCTATCCAGATTGCAAGATAGTCTGAATGTATGAAGGTACAAGGTACCAATCTACTGTTGATGAGTGGGCCAAGCTCATAAAAGCCCCCAAAGAAGCTGAGAAAGACATTGATGTCTATGCTGAGAAGAAGAAAGATCACAACTCGATGGCCAATATGTACAAGGAGATACCTGACAAAGCCTTGGAAACACACAAGCTAGGCTCAATGTATTACTTGATGTCTGGATTGGCCACAATGAACACTATATTGAGGCACACCTTGTTGCCCAAATTAGGAGATCACAGGATTATCAGAGGCCATTCCATTAATCTGCTCTAGCTCTTTGATTTGCCCCAGAGATTCAAAGTCATGAGTTTGATTGTTGACACAAACAAGAGAACAATTGCTGACCATAAGATGTCATGTGGATATGCTCCACACATACAGATGTTGATAAAGTCCAAGATGCCCAAAGCAGTATATTTGTTGGACAAAGAGCATCTTCCCTTGAGGCCTGATTTTGAGGACAACACTGTTGTCATGTTCTACCTCTTGAGCACTGCGTTGGTTTTCCCTTGAAGATAAATATTTTTGGTATTTTTATGATGTAGATTGGAAAGTAAAGATTACAAAATAAAGTAGATCGGAAACTTATATGATGGAAAATAGACCCGGGGGCCATAGGTTTCACTAGTGGTTTCTCTCAAGATAGCATAAGTATTACGGTGGGTGAAAAAATTACTCTCGAGCAATTAATAGAAAAGTGCATAGTTATGAGAATATCTAGGCATGATCATGTATATAGGCATCACGTCCGTGACAAGTAGATCGAAACGATTCTGCATCTACTACTATTACTCCACACATCGACCGCTATCCAGCATGCATCTAGAGTATTAAGTTCATAAGAACAGAGTAACGCATTAGGCAAGATGACATGATGTAGACGGATAAACTCAAGCAATATGATATAAACGCCATCTTTTTATCCTCGATGGCAACAATACAATATGTGCCTTGCTGCCCCTACTGTCACTGGAAAGGACATCGCAAGATTGAACCCAAAGCTAAGCACTTCTCCCATTGCAAGAAAAATCAATCTAGTAGGCCAAACCAAACTGATAATTCAGAGAAACTTGCAAAGATAACCAATCATACATAAAAGAATTCAGAGGAGATTCAAATATTTCTCATAGATAATCTTGATCATAAACCCACAATTCATCGGATCTCGACAAACACACCGCAAAAAGAGTTACATCGAATAGATCTCCAAGAAAATTGAGGAGAACATTGTATAGATATTCAAAGAGAGAGAAGAAGCCATCTAGCTAATAACTATGGACCCGAAGGTCTATGGTAAACTACTCACACTTCATCAGAGAGGCTATGGCGTTGATGTAGAAGCCCTCTGTGATCGATTCCAACTCCGGTGGAGCCCCGAAAAAGGCCCCAAGATGGGATCTCATGGGTACAGAAGGTTGCTGCGGTGGAAATAGGGTTTCGTGGTGCTCCCAGATGTTTTTAGGGTATGCAAGTATATCTAGGCGAAGGAAGTCAGTCAGGGGAGCCACGAGGGTGGGGGCGCGCCCACCCCCCTGGGGCGTGACGACCCATAAGTATAGGGGATCTATCGTAGTCCTTTCGATAAGTAAGAGTGTCGAACCCAACGAGGAGCAGAAGGAAATGACAAGCGGTTTCCAGTAAAGTATTCTCTGCAAGCATTGAAATTGTAGGTAACAGATAGTTTTGTGATAAGATAATTTGTAACAGGTAACAAGCAATGAAAGTAAATAAAGTGCAGCAAGGTGGCCCAATCCTTTTTGTAGAAAAGGACAAGCCTGGACAATTTCTTATAATGAGAAAAGCGCTCCCGAGGACACATGGGAATTATCATCATGCTAGTTTCATCACGCTCATATGATTCGCGTTCGATACTTTGATAATTTGATATGTGGGTGGACCGGTTCTTGGGTACTGCCCTTTCTTGGACAAGGATCCCACTTATGATTAACCCCTATTGCAAGCATCCTCAACTACAAAAGAAGTATTAAGGTAAACCTAACCATAGCATGAAACTAGTGGATCCAAATCAGCCCCTTACAAAGCAACGCATAAACTAGGGTTTAAGCTTCTGTCACTCTAGCAACCCATCATCTACTTATTACTTCCCAATGCCTTCCTCTAGGCCCAAATAATGGTGAAGTGTCATGTACTCGACATTCACATAACACCACTAGAGGAGAGACAACATACATCTCATCAAAATATCGAACGAATACCAAATTCACATGACTACTAATAGCAAGACTTCACCCATGTCCTTAGGAACAAACATAACTACTCACAAAGCATATTCATGTACATGATCAGAGGAGTATTAATATGCATTAAGGATCTGAACATGTGATCTTTCACCAAGTAAACCATCTAGCATCAACTAAAAGGAGTAATTAACACTAGTAGCAACCCACAGGTACCAATTTGTGGTTTTTATACAAGACTGGATACAAGAGATGAACTAGGGTTTTGAGAGGAGATGGTGCTGGTGAAGATGTTGATGGAGATTGACCCCCTCCCGATGAGAGGATCATTGGTGATGATGATGGTGATAATTTCCCCCTCCTAGAGGGAAGTTTCCCCGACAGAACAGCTCCGCCGGAGCCCTAGATTGGTTCCGCCAAGGTTCCGTCTCGTGGTGGCGGAGTTTCGTCCCGTAAGCTTGCTTATGATTTTTTCCAGGGTAAGAGGCTTCATATAGTAGAAGATTCGCACCGGAGGGCCAACAGGGGGCCCAGGAGACAGGGGGCGCGCCCAGTAGCCCCCCCCCCCTCCTGGACAGAGTGTGGGCCCCCTCTGGTATTTTCTTTGCACAATAATTCTTATTAATTCCAAAAGTGACTTCTGTGGAGTTTCAAGATTTTTGGAGCTGTGCAGAATATGTTTCCAATATTTGCTCCTTTTCCAGCCAGAATCCCAGCTGCCGGCATTCTCCCTCTTCATGATAAACCTTGTAAAATAAGATAGAATAGCCATAAGTATTGAGACATAATGTGTAATAACAGCCCATAATGCAATAAATATTGATATAAAAGCATGATGCAAAATGGACGTATCAACTCCCCCAAGCTTAGACCTCGCTTGTCCTCAAGCGAAAGCCGAAATCGAAAAATATGTCCACATGTTTAGAGATAGAGGTGTCGATAAAAATAAAATACGGACATGAGGCCATCATGATCATTCTTATAACAACAATATATATATATATATATATTTTGTCATATGATTCCTCATGCTCAAGTAACAATCTATTCACAATGTCAAGTATGGTTCAGAAACTTCATTGGGAACTATCAAACTATAATCTCAGTCATTGAAGCAATTGCAATTTATCATAACATTAGAAAGAGTCAAGAATAGAGCTTTTCAGCAAGTCCACATACTCAACCATCATATAGTCTTATACAATTGCTAACTCTCACACAATACTTATGGTTATGAAGTTTTAATCGGACACTGAGAAAGATAGGGGCTTATTGTGTTGCCTCCCAACGTATTCACCTTTAGGTGATGTCAACAATAATAGTTCATGCTAACTTACATCCAATTGGATATATATATATATATATCAGGATCTTACCAATAAAAAGGGAAAGGTGAGGATCACCTTGACTCTTGCATAATGTAAATACATAAAGTAAAAGATAGGCCCTTCACAGAGGGAAGCATAGGTTGTCATGTGCTTTTAGGGTTGTTGCACAAAATCTTAATGCAAAAGAACGTCACTTTATATTGCCACTTGTGATATGAACCTTTATTATGCAGTCCGTCGCTTTTATTACTTCCATATCATAGGATCGTATAAAGCTTATTTTCTCCGCACTAATAAGTCATACATATTTAGAGAGCAATTTTTATTGCTCGCAACATGACAACTTACTTGAAGGATCTGTAGATATGGTAGACTCTCATGGCAAAACTGGGTTTAAGGATATTTGGAAGCACAAGTACTATCTCTACTTGGTGCTAGGAATTTTGGCTAGCATGAGGGGGAAAGGCAAGCTCAACATGTTTGAAAGATCCATTGCAATATACTTTAACTGAGATGTGAGAAAACATAACCCATTACATTGTCTTCCTTGTCCAACATCAACTCTTTAGCATATCATACTTAATGAGTGCTCACAATCATAAAAGATGTACAAGATAGTATATTTATATGTGAGAACCTCTCTTTTCTTATTACTTCCTATTAATTGCAACAATGACCAAAACTATGTTTGTCAACTCTCAACAACTTTTATGCCTCATACTCTTTATATGTGAAGTCATTACTATCCATAAGATCAATATTAACTCTTCTATTTATTTTTATTCTTTCTACTTTCTCAAGATCATAGCAAGATAGCAAAGCCCTTGACTCAACACTAATCTTTATTATAGATAGCTCACGGACTCGATTATATAGAGATATCACAAAGCAAAACTCAATACTACTTCATACCAAAACTTTATTCTAATAGATCAAGATATTACTAAAAGGATCAAACTAAGTAAAACGGTAAAGATAGGAGTGTGATGGTGATACAATACCGGGGCACCTCCCCCAAGCTTGGCAGTTTCCAAGGGGAGTGCCCATACCCATGTGATTATGTCTTTGGAGGTGGTGAAGAAGGAGTTGTTGATGATGTAGGCTTGTCGTCCATCTTCCAAGGCATAGGCTCACCATCATAGAAGGATGATCGAGTCTCCGGGATCCTGAAATCTGCAGCCAAACTTATCCTCTTGAATCTATATTCATACTCACAGTTTCGGTTTTGCAGGTCATAGATCTGGGCTTGGAGGTGCTCGATTTTCTCTTGAAGCTTGAAGATGGTCTCCCGAATGATCTTGGCATCTAGCTTGTGGTTGTTGGTGAACTCCGCGATCATCATCTGGTTGGCGTTGAGTCCTCGCTCCACCATCCCTTGGCACTTGAAAACTTGTTGCTCCATGGCTTCGAGCTTTGTCTCCACGCTTCCGGTTCGCCTTGGTCCCCCCACATCGCGGATGTGCAGCACCTCCTCACGCATCTCAATGGTTTGAGGGTGTTGCAGCACCTCCGCAAGATAGGGGTTGATAACCCTCTCGAAAAACTTGTCCTTGTAAGCGCTTGGAGACGTCATGGTGCTCTAGATCTATCAGAAAAACAGCTCGAAACGAAAACAAAGGATTTTTTTGCGTGATACGGTGGTAAAAACCTTCGGGAGATTATATAATGAATTTTTACTGACCAAAAGAAGTATCGTGCAAGAAAACAGAGTCCGGGAGGCACACGAGGTGCCCACGAGACAGGGGCGCGCCCAGTAAGGGTGGGTGCACCCTCCACCCTTGCGGAGGCCTCGTGTCCTTCCTGGATTACTTCTTGCTTCCCAAAATTATTAAAAATTCCAAAACGGAGAAAAAATGCCATTAGAATTGTTTTGGAGTCGGTTTACTTACCGTACCGCATACCTATTCCTCTTCGGAGTCTGAAATGTTCTGGAAAGTGCCCCTTATGTATTCCTTCGGGGTTACGGTTTCATATTAGTTTCAACATTGATAGGATTACGTGAGATATAATTTTTGATTCTTTGACCGTTCACCACCCTCGGACTTGTGCCTTCGAAGTTGTTGATTTTTATGGCACCAGAATGATAGACCTCCTCGATAACATAAGGACCTTCCCACTTAGAGAGAAGTTTTCCTGCAAAAAATCTTAAATGAGAGTTGAATAGCAACACATAATCACCTACGTTAAATTCTCGCTTTTGTATCCTTTTGTCATGCCGTCTTTTGACTTTTTCTTTGAACAGCTTGGCATTCTCATAGGCTTGGGTTCTCCATTCATCAAGTGAGCTAATATCAAATAACCTCTTCTCACTGGAAAGTTTGAAGTCATAGTTGATCTCTTTAATAGCCCAATATGCTTTATGTTCAAGTTCTAGAGGTAAGTGACATGCTTTTCCATAGACCATTTTATACGGAGACATACCCATAGGATTTTTATATGCAGTTCTATAGGCCCATAATGCATCATCAAGTTTCTTGGACCAATTCTTTCTAGATCTATTGACAGTCTTTTGCAAAATTAATTTGAGCTCTCTATTGCTCAACTCTACTTGACCACTAGACTGAGGGTGATAAGGAGATGCGATTCTATGATTAACATCATACTTAGCAAGCATTTTACGAAAAGCACCATGAATAAATGTGACCCACCATCAGTCATAAGATATCTAGGGACTCCAAACATCGGAAAAATAACTTCTTTAAGCATCTTAATAGAGGTGTTATGATCAGCACTACTAGTTGGAATAGCTTCTACCCACTTAGTAACGTAATCAACAGCAACTAAAATATGTGTGTATCCATTAGAGGCAGGAAAAGGTCCCATATAATCAAAGCCCCAAACATCAAATGGTTCAATAACAAGAGAATAATTCATAGGTATTTCTTGACATCTACTTATATTACCTATTCTTTGACATTCATCACAAGACAAGACAAACTTACGAGCATCTTTGAATAGAGTAGGTCAATAAAAACCGGATTGCAATACCTTATGTGCAGTTCTATCTCCAGCGTGGTGTCCTCCATATGGTTCGGAGTTACACTTGCGTAGGATCTGTTCCTGTTCATGCTCAGGTACACAACGTCTAATAACACCATCTACTCCTTTATAAAGGTGTGGGTCATCCCAGAAGTTGTCTTAAATCATAAAAGAACTTTTTCATTTGCTGGTATGTGAAGCTAGGTGGTATAAATTAGCAACAATGTAATTAGCATAATCAGCATACCATGGAGCAGTACAAGAAGCATTAATGACCGCTAATTGTTCATCAGGAAAGCTATCATCAGTAGGTAGTGGGTCATCAAGAACATTCTCTAACCTAGACAAGTTGTCTGCAACGGGGTTCTCGGCTCCCTTTCTATCAATAATATGCAAATCAAATTCTTGGAGCAAGAGAACCCATCTAATAAGTCTAGGCTTAGCATCTTTCTTTTCCATAAGATATTTAATAGCAGCATGATCAGTGTGAATAGTAACTTTAGAATCAACAATGTAAGGTCTGAACTTATCACATGCGAATACAACTGCTAAGAACTCTTTTTCAGTAGTAGCATAATTTCTCAGGGCAGTATCAAGAGTTTTACTAGCATAATGGATAACATTTAATTTCTTATCAACTATTTGCCCTAGAACAACACCTACAGCATAATCACTAGCATCACACATAATTACAAAGGGTAAATTCCAATCAGGTAGTTGAATAATAGGTGCAGTGATCAAAGCTTTCTTAAGTATTTCAAATGCTTCTACACAATCATCATCAAAGATAAAAGGAATATCTTTTTGCAATAAATTAGTCAGAGGCCTAGAAATTTTAGAAAAGTCCTTAATGAACCTCCTATAAAAACCGGCATGACCAAGGAAACTTCTTATACCTTTAATGTCCTTGGGACATGGCATCTTTTCAATAGCATCAACTTTAGCTTTATCAACTTCAATACCTTTTTTAGAAATTTTATGCCCGAAGACAATGCCTTCAATAACCATAAAGTGACACTTTTCCCAATTCATGACAACGCTAGTGTCTTCACATCTCTGCAAAACTCGATCCAGGTTGCTCAAGCAATCATCAAAAGCGGATCCATAAACGGAGAAATCATCCATGAATACCTCACAAATCTTTTCACAAAAGTCAGAGAATATAGCCATCATGCATGTTTGAAAGGTAGGAGGTGCATTACGTAAACCAAAAGGCATACGTCTATAAGCAAAAGTACCGAAAGGGCAAGTAAAAGTAGTTTTTGATTGATCCTCCGCTGACACAGGTATTTGAGAGAAACCAGAATAACTATCTAGAAAGCAAAAATGTGTATGTTTGGATAGTCTTTCTAGCATTTGATCAATAAAAGGTAAAGGGTAATGATCTTTCTTAGTAGCTTTATTTAATTTACGGAAATCAATTACCATCCTATAACCTGTATTAATTCTTTGTGGAACCAATTCATATTTATCATTAGGAATGATAGTGATACCTCCCTTCTTAAGGACGCAATGGACAGGACTTACCCAATCACTATTAGCAACGAGATAAATTATACCTGCCTCAAGGAGCTTTAGTATCTCCTTTCTTACCACTTCTTTCATCTTAGGATTTAACCGTCGTTGAGGATCTCTAACTGGTTTGGCATCTTTCTCCACTTTTATTTTGTGTTGGCATAGAGTGGGACTAATGCCCTTAAGATCATCCAAAGTATATCGAATAGTAGCACGGTGCTTCTTCAGAGTTTTCAATAATCTTTCTTCTTCCTGCTTTGAAAGGTTAGCACTAATAATAACAGGATATATCTTCTTTTCATCAAGATAAGCATATTTGAGATTATCAGGTAAAGGTTTGAGCTCAAACACGGGATCTCCCTTGGGTGGAGGAGGATCCCCTAGGATTTCAACAGGTAAGTTGTGTTTCAGAATAGGACCCTGTTGAAGAAATACTTCACCTATTTCCCTTCTTTCATTCATAAACATATCATTTTCATGGTCTAGCAAATATTGTTCTAACGAATCAGTAGGAGGCAGGGCAATAGAAGCAAGACCAATAATATTATCCTTACTAGATGATTCTCTATCACGGGGTTGTCTATGAAACTTAGCAAAATTAAACTCATGAGACATATCCCCTAAGCCAATTGTAACAATATCCTTTTCACAATCAATCCTAGCATTAACAGTATTCGAGAAGGGTCTACCAAATATACTGGGACAAAAGTCATCTTGTGGGGAACCAAGAACAAGAAAATCAATAGGATATTTAACTTTCCCACACAAGACTTCAACATCTCTAACAATCCCAACTGGTTTAATGGTGTCCCTATTGGCAAGCTTAATAGTAACATCAATACCTTCTAACTCAGCGGGTACAATATCATGCATAATTTCTTTACATAAGGAAAAGGGTATTGCGCTAGCACTAGCACCCATATCACATAAGCCATGATAACAATGATCTCCCATTTTAACAGAAATAATAGGCATGCCTACAACAGGTCTATGTATCTTAGCATCTAGTCTAGCAATATTAGCAGTTTCACCATAGAAATAAATAACATGCCCATCTATATTATCATCCAAGAGATCTTTAACCATGGCAATACTAGGTTCAACTTAATTTGCTCAGGGGGTGTATAAGTTCTAGTATTACTCTTACGATCATCATCAGAAGTAGCATTATAAGTGATAGTCTTTTCTTCAACTGTAATAGGTGCAACTACTTTTACTTCAATGGGAGAATTATATGTAAACCACTTTTCCTTAGGGAGATCAATGTGAGTAGCAAAAGATTCACAAAAAGCAGCTACTATCTCAGAGTCAAGTCCATATTTAGCGCTAAATCCATGAAAATCATCGGTATCCATAAAAGATTTAACACAATCAAACTTAGGTGTTATACCTGACTCCTTACCATCGTCGGAACCCCAATCTTCAGAGTTGCGTTTAATTCTTTCCAATAAGTTCCACTTGAATTCAATAGTCTTCAGCATATAAGAACCAGCACAGGAAGTATCAAGCATGGTGCAATCATTGAGAGAAAGCCGAGCATAAATTTTTTGAATAATCATATCTCTTGAGAGCTCATGATTGGGGCATGAATATAACATGGACTTAAGCCACCCCCAAGATTGAGCGATGCTTTCTCCTTCGCGAGGCCAGAAATTATATATGTAATTACGATCATGATGAACAAGACGCATAGGATAGAACTTCTGGTGACATTCCAACTTCAATCGTTTATAGTTCCAAGATCCCGTATCATCACATAGCCTATACCATGTCAATGCGTCTCCCTTCAAAGATAAAGGGAAGACCTTCCTCTTAACAACATCATCGGGTATACCTGCAAGCTTAAATAATCCACAAACTACATCCACAAAGATAAGGTGTAAATCGGGATGCAATGTTCCATCTCCTGCAAAGGGATTAGCTAGCAGTTTCTCTATCATACCGAAAGGAATCTCAAAGTAAACATTTTCAGTAGGTTCAGTAGGTTGAGTAGCAACTCTTTGCTCTACTGGTCGGGGTGAAGATACCCCTAACAAGCCCCTCAAAGGATTAGTCTCCATAGTAACAAGTGACAGAAAATTTCAGCACACTATATAGATGTTTCCTTACCAAGTTCCACTCACCAAAGGCGCTTCACTCCCCGGCAACGGCGCCAGAAAAGAGTCTTGAGGACCCACAAGTATAGGGGATCTATCGTAGTCCTTTCGATAAGTAAGAGTGTCGAACCCAATGAGGAGCAAAAGGAAATGACAAGCGGTTTTCAGTAAGGTATTCTCTGCAAGCACTAAAGTTGTAAGTAACAGATAGTTTTGTGATAAGATAATCTGTAACGGGTAACAAGCAATGAAAGTAAATAAAGTGCAGCAAGGTGGCCCAATCATTTTTATAGCAAAGGACAGGCCTGAACAATTTCTTATAATGAGAAAAGCGCTCCCGATGACACATGGGAATTATCGTCAAGCTAGTTTCATCACGCTCATATGATTCGCGTTCGGTACTTTGATAATTTGATATGTGGGTGGACCGTTGCTTGGGTACTACCCTTTCTTGGACAAGAATCCCACTTATGATTAACCCCTATTGCAAGCATCCGCAACTACAAAAGAAGTATTAAGGTAAACCTAACCATAGCATGAAACTAGTGGATCCAAATCAGCCCCTTACGAAGCAACGCATAAACTAGGGTTTAAGCTTCTGTCACTCTAGCAACCCATCATCTACTTATTACTTCCCAATGCCTTCCTCTAGGCCCAAATAATGGTGAAATGTCATGTAGTCAACATTCACATAACACCACTAGAGGAGAGACAACATACATCTCATCAAAGTATCGAACAAATACCAAATTCACATGACTACTAATAGAAACACTTCACACATGTCCTTAGGAACAAACATAACTACTCATAAAGCATATTCATGTTCATGATCAGAGGAGTGTTAATATGCATTAAGGATCTGAACATATGATCTTTCACCAAGTAAACCAACTAGCATCAACTACAAGGAGTAATCAACACTACTAGCAACCCACAGGTACCAATTCGTGGTTTTGATACAAGATTGGATACAAAGAGATGAACTAGGGTTTTGAGAGGAGATGGTGCTGGTGAAGATGTTGATGGAGATTGACCCCCTCCCTATGACAGGATCGTTGGTGATGACGATGGTGATGATTTCCCCCCTCCCTGAAGTTTCCCCGGCAGAACAGCTCCGCCGGAGCCCTAGATTGGTTCTGCCAAGGTTTCGCCTCGTGGCGACGGAGTTTCGTCCCGTAAGCTTGCTTATGATTTTTTCCAGGGTAAGAGGCTTCATATAGCAGAAGATGGGTTCCGGAGGGCCAACAGGGGGCCCAGGAGACAGGGGGCGCGCCCAGTAGGGGGGGGCACCCTCCTGGCCAGGGTGTGGGCCCCCTCTGGTATTTTCTTTGCTCAATAATTCTTATTAATTCCAAAAGTGACTTCCGTGGAGTTTCAGGATTTTTGGAGCTGTGCAGAATAGGTTTCCAATATTTGCTCCTTTTCAAGCCAGAATCCCAGCTGTCGGCATTCTCGCTCTTCATGATAAACCTTGTAAAATAAGAGAGAATAGCCATAAGTATTGAGACATAATGTGTAATAACAGCCCATAATGCAATAAATATTGATATAAAAGCATGATGCAAAATGGACGTATCAGGGCGCGCCTCCCTGCCTCGTGGCTTCCTCGTTTGCTTCTTGACGTCCACTCCAAGTCTCCTAGATTGCGTTTGTTCCAAAAATAACTCTCCCGAAGGTTTCATTCCTTTTGGACTCCGTTTGATATTCCTTTTCTGTGAAACACTGAAATAGGCAACAAAAAAACAATTTGGGCTGGGCCTCCGGTTATTAGGTTAGTCCCAAAAATAATATAAAAGTGTATAGTAAAGCCCATAAACATCCAAAACAAGTAATATAATAGCATGGAACAATCAAAAATTATAGATACGTTGGAGACATATCATCATGAATGATGAAGATCCAACATCTCTAGAGGCTCAAGAGAAGAGACAGAAAGCAAAAGCTGAGAAGGTAGCAAAGATGCCAAGTGCTGAAGAAGCTTCACAAGTGTTCCTCAAGTCAAAGCAAGACCAACTTGGATATCTTATTCAAGCAACCTTGAGAATTGAGAAAGGACTGGCCACCCTGACTCAGAACCAAGAGAGCTTGGAGAGGATCATTGAAACAAAATTTTATGATCTTGACTTGAAGGTAACAGAAATTCAAACAGCAGTTGAGCAGCTACAAGAAGAAGAAGAAGAGAGGAAGGGGAAATCAACCACTGAAGTGTTTCAGAGAGTGCCTAGGGCACAGAGGTCTGCAGCAGTGCCAGTGCCAGACACTAGAGCTACAACATCAATACCTGCAGCCACAGCTCCAGTTGCCCCTCCAGTGGCAACTCCATCAGCTCCATCAACTTCAACAGATGCTCTCATCCTTGGAGTCCTCTCAACACCACCTCCTGAAGATCAAGCCTAGAGAGTCGCATAACACTATGCATTTTCAAGCTTTTTGGTAACTTGTTGCCAACGGGGGAGAAAGTGTATAGATCATAGGCTTCGGAGAGAGAGAGAGAGAGAGAGAAAGAGAGAGAGAGAGAGAGAGAGAGAGAGAGAGAGAGAGAGAGAAAGAAAGAGGGAGCTTTGCTTCATTTTGCCACTTATTTGCTTGCTTGCTTGGTTGTTGGTTGAGATACTTTATGTTTATGTGTGTGAGATACTTTGTATTGTCATGTGTTTGATCATATTGTGCTTAATGTCTGTGCTTGGGTGATGATATTCTCTATATTTTATGTATGATCATTCACTTTGCCTTGGTGATGAGTGCTTTTTCCTATTTTTGTCATTTTGAGTCCTCCACCAAGATGTATGTGACATGGAAGAGTAACCCATGATCCTAATTGGTTGTGCATTTGCATTCAAAAGCAAAACCTAAATAATGGACAAATTTAGGGGGAGCTCTTACTTATCACATTATTCTCAAAGCGGCGATGTTTTTCATTCTTATTATCATTTGTCGAAGCTTTGATCTATATGTTGTCATCAATTACCAAAAAGGGGGAGATTGAAAGTGAAATTAATCCCTGGGTGGTTTTGGTAATTCTTAACAACATATAGCTCATTGAACTAATGCTCTTTCAAGATGATCATTTCAGAAATTTCAATGATTGGCATGCATGGACTGGAGATGTGGACCACTCAAAATGCTAAGGACACATATTAGCAACAAGCTCAAGAATCTACATTTTTATTTAAGTGATCCAAGATCACATCGAGTCCATAGGAAAGCCAATACTATTAAAAGTGGATGAGGTGTTGCTTAACGGCCTACTTGCTCAAAATGCTTAGTGATATGCTCCAAAATCCTCAGCCACTTTCTCATTTCCACATATGTCCTAAACCTAAAAGTCAAACTCGGCCCCACCGATTTGATATATCCAGCGCCACCAAGTTCATTTGACATAGCCACTGCCACAAACCCTAATAAGTTCGGTCTCACCGATAGGGATCTCGGTCTCACCGAGATGGGATTGAAAACTCACTATTTCCTTTTTGTAACATTTCGGTCTCACCGAAATGAGCGAATTGGTCCCATCGAGTTTGCAATGCAAACTCCCTATTTCCTTTAACGTTTCGGTCCCACCGAGATGAGCGAATTGGCCCCACCGAGTTTGCCTGGCCAACTCTCTATGTGCCTATTACAGAAATCGGTCCCATCGAGTTCATGTGATCGGTCACACCGAGATTACATTATGCCCTAACCCTAGCGAATCGGTCCCACCGAGTTGATTTTATCGGTCCCACCGAAAACTCAAACGTTCATATTTTGACCTGAATCAGTCTGACCAAGTTTTACCATTCGGTCTCACCGAGTTTGGGGATCTGTGTGTAACGGCTAGATTTTGTGTGGGGGTTATATATACCCCTCCGCCCATTCTTCATTCGCGAGGAAAGCCATCAGAACGTGCCTACACTTCCACCATTCATTTTCTGAGAGAGAACCACCTACTCATGTGTTGAGACCAAGATATTCCATTCCGACCACAACAACATTGATCTCTAGCCTTCCGCAAGTTGCTTTCCACTCAAATTCCACCATAGAAAAATCTGTGAGAGAGAGTTGAGTGTTGGGGAGACTATCATTTGAAGCACAAAAGCAAGGAGTTCATCATCAACCCATCGTCTATTACCTTTTGGAGAGTGGTGTCTCCTAGATTGGTTAGGTGTCACTTGGGAGCCTCCGTCAAGATTGTGGAGTTGAACCAAGGAGTTTGTAAGGGTAAGGAGATCGCCTACTTCATGAAGATCTACCCAAGTGAGGCAAGTACTTCGTGGGCGATGGCCATGGTGGGATAGACAAGGTTGCTTCTTCGTGGACCCTTCATGAGCGGAGCCCTCCGTGGACTCTCGCGGTCCTTACCCTTCATGGGTTGAAGTCTCCATAAACATGGATGTACGATAGCACCACCTATTGGACCCACGCCAAAAATCTCCATGTCAACATTGCGTTTGCTCCCTCCAAACTCCTCCCATTTACTTTCTTGCAAGTTGCATGCTTTACTTTCCGCTGCTCATATACTCTTTGCATGCTTGCTTGAATTGTATTGAGATTGCTTGATGATACGTCTCCAACGTATCTACTTTTCCAAACACTTTTGCCCTTGTTTTGGACTCTAACTTGCATGATTTGAATGAAACTAACCCGGACTGACTGACATGGTGTTGTTTATTGTGCAGAAAACAAAAGTTCTCGGAATGACCTAAAAATCCACAGAGATAACTTTTGGAAAATATAAAAAATACTCGCGAAAGAATCAAGGCCACGGGGCCCACACCCTGTCCACGAGGGTGGGGGGCGCGCCCCCTCCCCCTGGGCGCGCCCCCTGTCTCGTGGGCCCCCTGGAGCTCCACCGACCTCAACTCCAACTCCATATATTCCGTTTCACGGAGAGAAAAAAATCAGAGAGAAAGTTTCATCGTGTTTTACGATACGGAGCCGCCGCCAAGCCCCAATCTCTCTCGGGAGGGCTGATCTAGAGTCCGTTCGGGGCTCCGGAGAGGGGGATTCGTCGCCGTCATCATCATCAACCATCCTCCATCACCAATTTCATGATGCTCACTAGCGTGCGTGAGTAATTCCATAGTAGGCTTGCTGGACGGTGATGGGTTGGATGAGATTTACCATGTAATCAAGTTAGTTTTGTTAGGGTTCGATCCCTAGTATCCACTATGTTCCGAGATTGATGTTGCTATGACTTTGCTATGCTTAATGCTTGTCACTAGGGCCCAAGTGCCATGATTTCAGATCTGAACCTATTATGTTTTCATGAATATATATGAGTTCTTGATCCTATCTTGCAAGTCTATAGTCACCTATATGTGTTATGATCCGACAACCCCGAAGTGACAATAATCGGGATACTTCTCGGTGATGACCGTAGTTTGAGGAGTTCATGTATTCACTATGTGTTAATGCTTTGGTCCGGTACTCTATTAAAAGGAGGCCTTAATATCCCTTAGTTTCCACTAGGACCCCGCTGCCACGGGAGGGTAGGACAAAAGATGTCAAGCGAGTTCTTTTCCATAAGCACGTATGACTATATTCGGAATACATGCCTACATTACATTGATGAACTAGAGCTAGTTCTGTGTCACCCTATGTTATAGCTATTACATGAGGAATCACATCCGACATAATTATCCATCACTGATCCAATGCCTACGAGCTTTTCACATATTGTGCTTTGCTTATTTACTTTTCCGTTGCTACTATTACAATCACTACAAAACTGTTATCTTTACTTTCGTCACTGTTACCGTTACTTCCATACTACTTTGCTACCAAATACTTTGATGCAGATATTAAGTTATCCAGGTGTGGTTGAATTGACAACTCAACTGCTAATACTTAAGAATATTCTTTACTTCCCCTTGTGTCGAATCAATAAATTTGGGTTGAATACTCTACCCTCGAAAGTTGTTGCGATCCCCTATACTTGTGGGTTATCAAGACTAATTTCTAGCGCCATTGCCGAGGAGCATAGCTCTATTCTTTGAGTCACTTGGGATTTATATCTGATGATCACTATGAAGAACTTGAAAGATGCAAGAACTAAGATTTTTCCCTCAACTATGAGGGGAGGTAAGGAACTGCCATCTAGCTCTGCACTAGATTCTCCTTCTGTTTTGAGTAAGCTTGCGACACCTAAACCTGCTACTGCTATGAATTATAATATGTCGCATGTTATTGATGATGCCACTTCTGTTATGCATGATACTTATGATGAAACTACTTCTATGCTTGATACTACTATGCCATTAGGTGAATATATTGATGAACAACTTGCTAGGGTTAGAGAGAATGAAATTATTGAAGATGAAATTATTGATGATAGTGATGATGAAGGTTCTCCCCCAAATTATGAATTGCCTGTTGTTCCTGAGGGTTATGTTGTGGATGAAGAAGATGCTAGAGCTATTTTTGCTTGCAATGATAGATATGATCTTAAGAAGTTATTAGCTAAATGGAAGCAGCAATCCCTTAATGCTAGAATGAAACCAGACCCCTCTTTTGCTACTTCACCTATTTGTGTTACTGATAAGGATTATGAATTCTCTGTTGATCCTGAAATAATTACTTTGGTTGAATCTGATCCTTTTTATGGCTATGAATCTGAAACTATTGTGGCACATCTTACCAAGTTAAATGATATAGCCACCCTGTTTACTAATGACGAGAAGTCTCGCTATTATTATATCCTTAAGATATTTCCGTTCTCATTAAAGGGTGATGCTAAAACTTGGTTTAATTCTCTTGATCCTGGTTGTGTGCGTAGTCCCCAAGATATGATTTATTACTTCTCTGCTAAATATTTCCCTGCTCATAAGAAACAAGCTGCCTTGCGGGAAATATATAATTTTGTGCAAATCAAAGAAGAGAGTCTCCGACAAGCTTGGGGGAGGCTTCTCCGATTACTTAATGCTTTGTCTAATCATCCTCTTAAGAAAAATGAAATACTTGATATCCTTTATAATGGACTAACCGATGCTTCCAAGGACTACTTGGATAGTTGTGCTGGTTGTGTTTTCAGGGAAAGAACAGTCGACCAAGTTGAATTACTATTGAATAATATGTTGACTAATGAAAATAATTGGACTCTTCCTAAGCCAATTCCCGAGGCAATTCCTGAGCCAATTGAGCCAACTCCTGAGCCTATTCCTAAACCAACTCCTAAGAAGAGGGGAGTTCTATTCCTCAGTCCTGAAGATATGCAAGTGGCAAAGAAATCTTTGAAAGAAAAAGGTATTAAAGCTGAAGATGTTAAGTATTTACCCCCTATTGAAGAAATACATGGTCTTATTATACCGCCTATTGAAGAAATACATTGTCTTGATAACCCGACACAGGTAGTAAAGGTAAATTCTCTCTATAGATATGATAAAGTTGAAATCACGTCTACTAAATTTCATAGCCCATGCTTAGATGAATGTGATGACTTTATGGCTAGACAAGAAAGTTTTAATGCTTATGTTGGTAGAGAATTAAAGAATAATGCTTTCGAGATAGGACGCTTGAGTGATTATATGGCTAGAGTTAAAGGTGAACTTAAACTCATTAGCAAATATGCTTCTATGGTTACCACTCAAGCTGAAGCAAGTACTTAAAGCTCAAAGTGATTTGCTCGATGAATTAAATAATAAACATGATTTTCTGTTAGAGTGGCTACTAGAACTGGTAGAATGACTCAGGAACCTTTGTATCCTGAAGGCCACCCTAAGAGAATCGAGCAGGATTCTCAGAGAAATAATTTAGAGGCACCTAGTTCTTCTAAAAAGAAGAAAAAGAAAAATGATAGGACTTTGCATGCTTCTAGTGAACCTGTTGTAGACACACCTGAGAATCCCAATGATATTTCTATTTCTGATGCTGAAACACAATCAGGTGATGAACATGAACCTAGTGATAATGTTAATGATAATGTTCATGTTGATGCTCAACCTAGCAATAATAATGATGTAGAGATTGAACCTGCTGTTGATCTTGATAACCCACAATCAAAGAATCAACGTTATGATAAAAGAGACTTTGTTGCTAGGAAGCACGGTAGAGAAAGAGAACCATGGGTTCAGAAACCCATGCCCTTTCCTCCTAAACCATCCAAGACAAAGGATGATGAGGATTTTGAGCGCTTTGCTGAAATGATTAGACCTATCTTCTTACGTATGCGCTTAACTGATATGCTTAAATTAAATCCTTATGCTAAATATATGAAGGATATCATTACAAATAAAAGAAAGATACCGGAAGCTGAAATTTCCACCATGCTTGCTAATTATACTTTTAAAGGTGGAATACCAAAGAAACTTGGAGATCCAGGGGTACCAACTATACCATGCTCCATTAAAAGAAATTATGTTAAAACTGCTTTATGTGATCTTGGAGCCGGTGTTAGTGTTATGCCTCTCTCTTTATATCGTAGACTTGAATTGAATAAGTTGACACCTACTGAAATATCTTTGCAAATGGCTGATAAATCAACTGCTATATTTGTGAGGATGTGCCTATTGTGGTTGCAAATGTCACTATCTTAACGGACTTTGTTATTCTTGATATTCCCGAGGACGATAGTATGTCGATTATCCTTGGTAGACCCTTTTTGAATACTGCAGGGGCTGTTATTGATTGCAACAAAGGCAATGTCACTTTTCATGTTAATGGTAATGAGCATACGGTACACTTTCCGAGGAAACAACCTCAAGTTCATAGCATCAATTCTATTGGAAAAGTTCCAACTATCATTATTGGAGGTTTTGAATTTCCTCTTCCTACTGTCAAGAAAAAGTATGATATTCTTATTGTTGGGGATGTTCATATCCCCGTTGAGGTAACCTAGTGTTATTCGAAATTTCTCCGGTTCCATGTTATTCGGAATGAGTTTGTTAACAAGACTTGATCAACCTTGTTAGTGGATTCATTTGGATGATCATGAGATGGATGAAACTAGAAGGCACAACCTTCTGTACCCTCTTTTTACTTTCTGTTAGTTAGAATAAATAAAGCAAAAATAGTATTATCTGTCTGTTTTCTGAATTATCCGTGCAATAAAAAATATCCCGAAAATAAAAGTGCTCCAAATGCCCTGCAAATTTAGTATGATTTTTATGGAATATTTGAGGATTTTAGGCACTGAGAACACTGCAGGGGGGCATGCACCTGGGCACGAGGGTGGAGGGCATGCCCACACCCCCTGGGCGTGCTCCCCTATGTCGTGGGCCCACGGTGGCCCCCCTCCACTTATTCCTGCACCCACACACTTCATCTTCCTCCCAAAAAATCCCCATCCAGCTCAAGCACGAGTTCTAGCTCATTTTGCTGCGATTTTCGATCTCCTTGCTCAAAGCTCCATTCACAAAGCTGCTTTGGGAGATTGTTGCTTGGTATGTGACTCCTCCATTGGTCCAATTAGTTTTTGTTCTAGAGCTTTATTCATTGCAAATTTTTGCTACATAGGTGACCCTGTTCTTGAGCTTGCATGTCAAATTTATGAGGTCCCAAGTAATTTTAATGCGTGATATAGGCTCTAGGCACTTGTGGGAGTAGTTGCTATCAATCTTGTTTAGTTTTATTCACTTTTATTTTGAAGTTACTAAAAATTTCAGAAATTTTTAGAAAATGATAAGCAGATTTTTTAGGGTCTCTTCTAGCCAAGGCTCCAAGGATAAACAAGCTAAAGATAAGGAAAAGGCCAAGTATAATCTTCCTCGCGTAGCGGAAATACGGCCGTGTGAATGGCCTTGTGATAATTTCTAGAGAGAAGCCAGGATTTATGAAGACTTATATTCTCTGGCTGAAAATGCGGGCCTCACCGACTTCCTCCATGACCGGATCAATCAGTATCTCTTGCCCACCAATACTTTCGTGCAAACTTTTATTATTATCCCAAGAATTCACCTCCTTCAGTATCATTTCATTTATATGATGAGTTCAAGGAAATGTCATTACGTAATTTTTGCGCGGTATGTAGAATACCCTTTGAGTGTAGTTTAGATGAACCACATCGTAAAGATGTGGATGGTTTTGTTAACACTATTACTATAGGGGATTCGAGGAAGGGTTCCGATGCGAGAATCACTAGCATACATTTTCCTGTTTTACGCTACTTTGCCATATTTGCTAGTCGATGCTTAATTGGTCGTGGAAATAGTGGAAACTTCAGTGTTCCTGATATCATTATTCTGTTCCATGCCTTGTTTGGTGATAACAGTTTTAGTATGGGTGTCGTTATTGCTAAACGGCTAAGCCTGAACCGTACAAAGGGCCCCATCTTTGGAGGTATCTATGTTGCACGCCTTGCTAAACATTTTGAGATACCTATTAGGCATTATGAGAAAGAGGAGACAATGCTGCCTCTTTCCTTTTTAGATTACAGGAGCATGGTAGCGCATGAGTTTATTGTTGACAACAAAGATAAGATGCTTCTGTATAACCTGAGATTTAATAAGAAACACAATGAGATTATTACCCTGCCTGCGCCTTTGTTGTTTGATTTGACTGCAGATAATTACCTTGTCTTGCCGGAAGCGGTGTATGCTCATCGAGGCCAGGCATCCGCTCCAGAGCCTGAGCCGGAACCTCCACTAGACCCTTATCGTCCATCATCTTATCAGTGGGATCCGAAGGAGATCGCTAGCCAGTGGTATCCTGATGAAACTCCTCAGTACATCGGGAAGAGTAGCCGCGGTTCTTGGCATTAGACCAACTTAGGCCAAAAGCCTAAGCTTGGGGGAGTACGTATTTCTCACCGACGTTACATTCATGCTCACACACTATTCTAGTTGTCGGTGCTCATACTCTTTCATTGTATTACCCATGTTAGTTTAATTTCTTTTTCTAGTTTTCTTCTTGTGTGTTTGATAAACCTTAAGAAAAAAAATTAGTTAGTTTAATTTCCATGCTCGTAGTACCAATTAAAAAGAAAACCCCAAAAAGATTTCTCGTTCTTCTTTTGCTTGTTGGGATCTTTCCCGTGTAAATAGTTTTATTTTATTTTCTTTCCTTTGGGGGTCGAGAGTAGAAGGCCATATTGAAAACGCTTAGTGGTTGTTATATGCATGATTGTTGATTTAACTTAGAGCCCATATTACTTTGTCTTCTCTCTTCAATTGAATGCTTGCAGATTCTAGCTTAGTCCAATGCATGTGCACTATTATTATTATACACACCGTTTGGTCGTGCAAGTGGAAGGCAATAATGACGATATATGATGGACTGATTGAGATGAGAGAAGCTAGTATGAACTCGACCTCTTTTGTTTTTGTAAATATGATGAGTTCATCGTTCCTGATTCAGCTTATTATGAGTAAACATGTTTGCAATGACATTTAGAGATCATAGTTACTTATGCCATGCTTAATTAGCTATGAGTTTATAATGGTTTACCTTGCATGCCAACATGCTATTAAAATGATTGTGATGTGGTATGATGGGATGGTATCCTCCTTTCAATGAATTGAGTGACTCGACTTGGCACATGTTCACGCATATAGTTGAAACAAATCAACATAGCCTTCACGATATTTATGTTCATGGTGGATTATATCCTACTCATGCTTGCACTTGGTGTAAATTAATTTTAATGCATGTTCATGACTGTTTTCGCTCTCTCAGTTGGTCGCTTACCAGTCTTTTGCTAGCCTTCACCTGTACTAAGCAGGAATACTGCTTGTGCATCCAAACTCCATAAACCCCAAAGTTATTCCATATGAGTCCACCATACCTTCCTATATGCGGTATCTACCTGCCGTTCCAAGTAAATTTGTATGTGCCAAACTCCAAACCTTCAAATGAAATTATGTTTCATATGCTCGAGTAGCTCATGTTTCAACTAGAGCTGTCTGTATCTTCCATGCTAGGTGGGTTATTCTCAAGGAGTGGACTCCGCTCCTCATTCACGAGAAAATGGCTGGTAACCGGGATGCTCAGTCCCATGATCAAAAAGATCAAAGCAAATCAAAATAATTAAAACAAAACTCCCCCAGGGCTGTTGCTAGTTGGAGGCACTCGTTGTTTCGAGCAAGCCATGGATTGATGCTTGTTGGTGGTGGGGGAGTATAAACTTTACCATTTTGTTTAGGGACCGCCTATAATGTATGTAGAATGGAAGATATTGCCATGTCATAGTTGTTGCGTTGACAGTGAAAGTATGCCGCTCAAAATGTTATTCATCTCTATTTTAAAATCGAGCTCTGGCACCTCTACAAATCCCTGCTTCCCTCTGCGAAGGGCCTATCTATCTACTTTTATGTTGAGTCGTCACCTTCTTATTAAAAGCACCCGCTGGAGAGCACATTGTCATTTGCATGCATTACTATTAGTTTATATTGGGTATGACCTGACTGGATCTCTTTTACCATGAATTACACTGTTTAGTCAGTCCTTGATCTTTAAATGTGCTCTGCATTTATGTTTTGTGGTCTCAGAAAGGGCCAGCGAGGTACCATCTTGTTATATCATATTATGATTGTTTTGAGAAAGTGTTCTCATCCGAGTTTTATTATTATTGCTCGCTAGCTGATTATGCTATTGATATAAGTAAATATGAGACCTAAGTGTTATTGTGAATATGGTTAGTTCATAATCTTTGTTGAAAACTTCAATGCTGGCTTTACATATTTAAACAACAAGAGCAAATAGAGTTTGTAAAAGTTTTTCTTTATCACTTTCAGTTTATCAACTGAATTGCTTGAGGACAAGTAAAGGTTTAAGCTTGGGGGAGTGGATACGTCTCCAACGTATCTACTTTTCCAAACACTTTTGCCCTTGTTTTGGACTATAACTTGCATGATTTGAATGAAACTAACCCGGACTGATGTTGTTTTCAGCAGAATTGCCATGGTGTTGTTTATTGTGCAGAAAACAAAAGTTCTCGGAATGACCTAAAAATCAACGGAGATAACTTTTGGAAAATATAAAAAATACTGGTGAAAGAATCAAGGCCAGGGGGGCACACCCTGTCCACGAGGGTGGGGGCGTGCCCCCTCCCCCTAGGCGCGCCCCCTATCTCGTGGGCCCCCTAGAGCTCCACCGACCTCAACTCCAACTCCATATATTCTGTTTCGCGGAGAGAAAAATCAGAGAGAAAGTTTCATCGCGTTTTACGATACAAATCCACCGCCAAGCCCTAATATCTCTCGGGAGGGCTGATTTGGAGTCCGTTCGGGGCTCTAGAGAGGGGGATTCGTCGTCGTCGTCATCATCAACCATCCTCCATCACCAATTTCATGATGCTCATGGCCGTGCGTGAGTAATTCCATCGTAGGCTTGCTGGACGGTGATGGGTTGGATGAGATTTACCATGTAATCAAGTTAGTTTTGTTCGGGTTTGATCCCTAGTATCCACTATGTTCTGAGATTGATGTTGCTATGACTTTGCTATGCTTAATGCTTGTCACTAGGGCCCGAGTGCCATGATTTCCGATCTGAACCTATTATGTTTTCATGAATATATGTGAGTTCTTGATCCTATCTTGCAAGTCTATAGTCACCTATTATGTGTTATGATCCGACAACCCCGAAGTGACAATAATCGGGATACTTCTCGGTGATGACCGTAGTTTGAGGAGTTCATGTATTCACTATGTGTTAATGCTTTGGTCCGGTACTCTATTAAAAGGAGGCCTTAATATCCCTTAGTTTCCACTAGGACCCCGCTGCCACGGGAGGGTAGGACAAAAGATGTCATGCAAGTTCTTTTCCATAAGCACGTATGACTATATTCGGAATACATGCCTACATTACATTGATGAACTGGAGCTAGTTCTGTGTCACCCTATGTTATAGCTATTACATGAGGAATTGCATCCGACATAATTATCCATCACTGATCCAATGCCTACGAGCTTTTCACATATTGTGCTTTGCTTATTTACTTTTCCACTGCTACTATTACAATCACTACAAAACTGCTATCTTTACTTTTGTCACTGTTACTGTTACTTCCATACTACTTTGCTACTAAATACTTTGTTGTAGATACTAAGTTATCCAGGTGTGGTTGAATTGACAACTCAACTGCTAATACTTAAGAATATTCTTTGGCTCCCCTTGTGTCGAATCAATAAATTTGGGTTGAATACTCTACCCTCGAAAGCTGTTGCGATCCCCTATACTTGTGGGTTATCACTTGACTTGTGCTAAATTGCTAAAATCTGCCAATGCCGAGAATTAAAATTGGGAAAAGGTTAAGTTTTTATTTGTTCAAGTAGTCTAATCACCCCCCTCTAGACATACTTCCAATCCTACAAATGATCATTGCTTGGATATCGTCATGAGTATTTGAAGTTCTATCAATTTCCCAACAATAATTTATTTATCCACCATTTGTTATTTTTCTCGAGAGAAGCCAGTAGCAATGTTGTGTTTCTCCTGAGGAGGGCCGTGAGATTCTATGAGAGATTCATGAATGAGATTGTGGTCACCATGCCGGCTCTAAATCTCTCGTTGCTAAAGCTTTTCGTCAAGGGTTTTATTGGCTAACAGCTCATGCTGATGCAGAAGATTTGGTCAGTAAATGTGATGTATGTTAGAAATTTTCAAGACGAGCTCATGTGTCGGCTCAAGAATTGAGGATGATTCCTATTACTTGGCCGTTTGCAGTCTGGGGGTTGGATATGGTTGGACCTTTTAAAAGGTCCAAGGACACAAAGACTCACCTTTTGGTGGCTGTTGACAAGTTTACAAAGTGGGTTGAAGCTGAGCCGGTCATCAAATGTGAGGTAGCGACAGCGGTTCAATTCATTAAAAAGGTGATCTTTCATTTTGGATACCCTCATAGTATCATCACTGATAATGGTACTAACCTGTCTAAGGGTGCAGTGAAAGACAAGAGCATATTCGTCTTGATGTATCATCGGTAGCTCGGTCAACTGAAACAGCCAATCAAGAAATCTTGAAAGGCATAAAGCCTCGGCTTATGGTCCCTTTGCAGAGGACACCGGGTTGTTGGGTTGAGGAGTTACCTTCAGTGCTTTGGAGTATCAATACCACGCCCAATAGATCTACGGGTTACACACCTTTCTTCATGGTTTATGGAGCAGAGGCGGTTCTCCCAAGTGACATCCGTCACGACTCGCCCCGTGTGGTGGCTTATGTTAAAGCTAATAATGAAAAAGCATGTCAAGATGCTCTTGACCTTCTGGATGAGGAGCGTGACCTTGCGGCGGCTCGTTCGACGATTTACCACAAGATATGCGTTGTTATCATAGCCGTCGGGTTAAAACCAGGACCTTTCAAGAAGGATATTTGGTGCTCCGACTCATCCAGGATCAAACTGACATGCACAAGCTATCCCCACCTTGGGAAGGGCCCTTTGTGGTCAGCAAAAATCTAAACAACGGGTCATACTACCTTATCGATGTTCAAGACCACAAGGACTCACGCACGTCGGAGGAGGAGACCCGCCGGCCATGGAATATTGCTCATCTTCGGCCTTATTACACCTGAGCCACTCGCTCTTGTGATGTACATACTACTACCAATGTATATATTATGATTAGTATAATAAAGCCGGCATCCCTGATAATTTAGGGCCTATGTCGTTTCATTTCTGAGAATCTGAGTCTTTATTATCAGTTCATAAGATCGCTTGGGGGCTTCCTGTTCAAACGAACATAGCTATTACTACCCTTTTTGATCCGTCTTGTATGCCTTGATTGCAAATTACTTGGGGGCTTCCTGCTCATTGAGCATAGCTATGACTACCCTACTGATCCGGCTTGGACGCCTTGATCGAAATATTACTTGGGGGCTCCTTGTTATACGAACAAAGCTTTGTTGTCCCTTGTAATAGGCTTGGATGCCAGGTGTATTCACCAAAAATCTAGGTATCCTTCCTTTGTATGCTTGCCACTCCGACCAGGTAATCCTGGAATGACTCGCCGTACTCTTGACAGTTAATCCTATGAAGACCCTAAACTTGTCAAAGTTAAAACAGCGATTGGTCATGTGAGGCCCGGCTTACATGTTTAAATTGAGGAGTAACTCAGTGGATGTGCGGCCCTTGAATAGCACTTGATATTGAGGCTTGGCAGCCTTTGAATGGCTTGTTTTTCTGGTTTATATTGGTTTTGAGTCTTTTTTGAGATTTCTATTTCTACCATATTGATATATGGTTGAAAATTGATTAGGTCCATGATGCTTTGACCCTTATGATTCATATTTGAATATATCTGGTGTTTTGCTAACCCGGCCTGGCTTTGGACGTTAAGTTGCTAGTGTGTGATAATTATGTGCTTGGAGTTCTGCACTAAGTTTTGGGATGTTACCCTTTGCTGCCTATGGCGTTGTAAGCCGGTGGTATGAATAAATTGCACAGGGTGTTGTGCTCTGAGTTTTTGGGTTGTTACCCTTATTACGTGCGGCGTTGTAAGCCGGTAGTATGAATAAATATCACAGGTATGGTAATTACTTTGTTATGATTATATGAGGTTTTGATAAACGTGCCCTGGTTATGGACGATACAGTCACCAGTGGATTTTATGTGGGGCATTATGACCCGCCTTGGGGTAAACAGCCAAGGCACTTGTTCTCTATTTGTATGCAGGGCTTATGACAACATGATCTGCAAGGTTGACAATGATTATGAGCATAAATAGTGGATCTTCAAATCAGATCGAACGACTCATAAGTGTTATGCAAATAAACACGCACGATGGCGTGGCAGATCATGGTTTTTCGACTAGCCTATTACAAGGCATCATGTGGCCACAAAAGAATAAAGTGTTTTGAGACAAACGGCATCCAAACATTGTGGCTGGTAAACTGACTCATGGATCAAGACTCCTGGTCTTGTCGGGTCGTGGCTTTCGGGTCATCTTGCACCGGTTCATCTTCTTCTTCACCCATTGACTGGAAGTCAGATGTGGTCCAATTGATCCCAATCAAAGCTTTGCACACAACTTCGTCATCAGTAAGTGTTGACGGGTCAATATCAGGGGCAAAGGTGTGCTTACGAGTTGGCGGAATAAGGACCTGGGCTTCATGAACCGGCACTTTCACCTTCTTGTTTTCAGCGTCATAAACCGCCTGATACTGGGACATGTCCGTGTCTTCGGCCAGTTTTCTTGCTAATGGGTGCATTGCCCTTACTATTTTAGCAAAGTCATCAATGCTGAAGAGATACTCGTCTTCTTTTACGCTTGGGCGGCCATTGGACAAATCTTCTGGATTAAGATCTGCTTGCCACGCCTTTGCCCGGGTTAATGCAATGATGGCACCGGCCCTGGCGGCTAATCGCTTCAATTCTTTGATTCTCTGCGGCAGCACAGATAGCCTCTCCAGCACTTCTGAGATGAGAGAAGGCGGTGACTTTTTGTGTAAGGCGGCAGAGATGGCTCGTTGAGCGCCAGTGTACAACTGCTCCACCAGAGTATATGTGGCTTTGAGTTTGACGCGCATATCTTGACCAAGGCAGGAGCTTCTCGGGCCTGCATCAATGAAAAAGTATTGATAAAACAGATAATGATTGATATACATTGCTACAGAAAGATTGAAGTACCGTGTCATTTTCCCAAAGATGGCGGCTATCATGATGTTAATTTGACGCTTTAAGCTGGAAAGCTCGTCAGCCACCGGCTTAAGGACAGTCTCCCTTCCTCAGCTCTTTTCAATAGAGCTGCCTTCTCAGTCTCCCATCTTGTCATGTCAGCCTTGAAGTCCTTTTTCAACTTTTCCATCTCTTCCAAGGCAGTTGTCATTTCTGATTTGGCCTTGGAAGTTTCAGATTGTTGAGACTTGATATTTTGCCGAAGATCGGTGACTTGGGATTCTTTCACATTTAGCTCCGCCTGTGATATGCAAATGATAGGCGGTGTTACAATCATTTTATTTAAAGTCCCAAGCACAATACAAGTATTTCTCTTGGCACTTGGGGCTAATGCACATTGCTCTTTTTTGAAGACAACTCCATGATGACCCGGCTACACTATTATGACTATAGCCGACTCATGGGGGCTACATACTTGGCTTTTATTGACAAGTCCTGGCTTATCCATGCTGATTAAGCCAGCCCTTGGGGGCTACAGGTGCAAAGTTGCTCACTAATATTCGAAGTCCCGACTTATCTTGACAGCTTAAGCTGGCCCTTGGGGGCTACTTGTCTTGATCTAGATATCTATAAGGCTATGTAAAGTCTACAACACATTCAATTCTATCATATCCAGTAGACTTGGTGGCTGATACAAGTATATTTATATGAAGAAGATTGTAGCGTTTACCTCAAAACGTTCCTTCATGAGATTGACTAAGCCGGCATCAAAGTCGCGGCTTGTGTGCAGACGGTTCAGATACCCAGAGTGGATCTCTTGAGCGCTATATTGGGCATAACTTTCCAAATTTACTGACCATTTGCCTTTGTCAGCAACGGAGATTTCATCCTTAGCATTGTGCTTTGACAAGACAGTGGGGTTGCCCAGCGCCGTGTAATCAAGCCCAATAATGACAACACCATCAGCCTTTTCTTCAGTAGGCTTGATGGGACTTGGCGGATTGGTAGTGGCCGGGTCAACATCCATATGATTGATGGTGACGTTGTGCTCTTCTGGTGGCAGGTCATCATTGGTAGCCTCAGCAACTTGGAGAGAAGTTTTTGTTCATTGCTTCTTCGGTTCATTAAAGGTTTCAGCAATTTTAGTCACCTTCAACTTTTTGTTGGGCTTTGCCATAGCTTTGAAAAATGAAGCACAAGACGGGGTTAATACGACAATTGAGTACATGATTGAAAATAGAGAATTAACATTTTTACCTGGGCACGGTCTTGAAGGTTGGGATGTGAGTCCCTATTGAGTCTGCAGAGGAGGAATGAGATGTTCCCTGGTAATTTTAGTCGGAAGGATTAAGAGGTTGTTGAAAAAGACTCGCCTTGGGATAAGCTAAGTCAGAAATTGGTGAAACCTCTGGACGACGCTTGCGAGGAGCTGGTGTGTTTGGTAAGCCGGAGGAGAGAATCCCGCCTCCGCTGTTCCGGGTTATGCGGCGAGTTTCATGTTGCCCCTTCTTCAAAATAAAGTTGGGATCCAAATAAGCTAAAGGATGAGAAAACCTTACTTTCCGGATTGCTTGTCGAGTTTTCTATTTCGGTAGAGGTTCTGAGCCGGAGGAAAGAACAATTACCTCTTCATCATCTACACGGTTGGCCTCTGCTTCATCCTGATAATGGTCATTGTCAATGAGATGTACAAAAAATGATCCAAGAGAGTCAAGTTCTACCTCCAACTCATCATCATCATCATCATCCAAGTTAAATAACTCGGAGGGGTTGGTCTTCTTCTTGGCAGGCTTTTTAGGAGCCTTGTTCTTTGTCCGGGTCTTCTTGGTCGGCTTGTCCTGCAACTTCTTCTTCCAAAAAGGAGAATCGTCATGTGGAAGTCAGACGGTTATAAGAGGACAGTTTAAATGAAAATATAATTCAACTGAAAATTGTGTGCAGAATTTACAGCTGACGGCTTGTTGAGAGTGCAGAAAGGATTCAGTCTGGCTTTGCTGCAATCTGCCAAGCTCTCGTTCAATAGAGTCTTGGTCATATTATTGATATCCTCATCAGTCAATTGAATCTGCTAGTGGCATTGTGGATCTTTTAAGTCGCTGGTGTACTCGCACGCAAAGCCGGGGCGGCGGCTTAAGGGCAGAACTCTCGAGGTGACCCAGCACCGAACTAGATCCGAACTAGATCGATTCCGGTCAAACCATTGTCCATCAAGGCTCGGATCTTTGAGAAAACGAGCATATATTTTTCCCTTCTGCTGTGTTGATGCGGTATGGAAGAGGATGCCTATTGCTAAGTCGGCTAACATGATAACCCGGTAGAGGTTTTTCCCCTTCTGGAGAAGTGTCTTGGCAATAAAACCAAGTTTGGTTCCAGTCTTTGGGATGACTAGGCAGTCTGGCGGCTATGAAAGTGGCTTATTTCCATCTTTGAATCGAAATACCACCTAATTCTGAGTGGGCCCGTCTGTGAACTTGGTTTGCTGGTTCAAGTAATAAAATTCTCTGAATAGTTCTACAGTGGGCTCCTGTTGAAGGTACACCTCGCAGAACACTTGAAAATTACAGTTGTTTGAAACGGAGTTTGGCCCGATATCTTGAGGATGGAGCTGAAAAAAGTGTAGCATGTCACGGAAGAATTTTGAGCCGGGAGGGCTAAACCCCCGGAGCAGATGATTAGTAAAAAAAAATTACTTTGCCCTCCTTGGGCTCATGAGGGTTTTCAATGCCTGGGACCTTCCAGTGGATGACATCTTTGTTGGCTAAGAAACATGTCTGTACGAACTCGTTTAAATCCTCCTCGGTGACCCGGGAAGCTACCCAGTTGCATGAAGTAATAGTATTGGTCATTTTTGAGGGTGAAGGTATGAAAAGAAAATATTGCCGGTTTAAGACTATGTTGTTAAGCTGGTCATTGGTTCAAAGGTAAGAGCTATAAATAGCCAACGTGTTAAGCTAGAAGACAGCATTGAGTTATGCAGATATGTATTTTGGCGGCTTAAAAGGGGACTAATGGTACATGGCAGGTTACGGATTATCAGCTAAGCCGCCCGAACAAGTTGTTACATTTCAGATCTATAAGTAAGGATTTGCTAAGTTATGACAAATAGATTTCACAAACTGGAGCTACAATTTTGGATCTACAGCTATTCAGAAAATAGAATAAATTCTAAACCTAAGGCAGTAGCAGCGGAAGAACTCTTGTGTTCGGATGAGATTGTTTCTATGGAATAAGAATCTTTTTGATTAAAAAGAGATGCTAATAGTTGCCGCATTACTTTGGTAACGGATTCAGATTCAACTACATGATCTAAGGAGGAACAAAGAAGAACGGAGATGAATTCTGATGAACTTGAGCAAACCCTAATCGAGATCTGCTACGAGAAAAGAGGAGTACTTACTAGGGCTACTGGACAGCGAAGGTGCACTGTGGTGCTCTGGTTCGTTCAGGTCGATGCGGCGGCCGGAGTCGAGGAAGTTTACGAGGTCGACAGAGGCGGAGCTCGGGCGTGCATGGCATTGCGAGAAAGAAGACGAAGATGAGGAGGCAAGGGGGGGGGAATGAAAAGGACCCTTGTCCCTATTTATAAGGCAGTGGATAGATGGCATGCGTGGGAATCGAGGAGGCCGAAAAATGGTTATGTGGTGGCACGGATGCATCGATTTTTGGGAGGTTCGCCAAAGATAAAGATACACTGACATGTTTTGGGCTTCGTGCGAAGTTAATGCGAGATGACATCATGGCGGGTTAACACCATTTTGAGGTATGACGTCATGGCGGGTTTGTTGGGGAACGTAGTAATTTCAAAATTTTCCTATGCACACACAGGATCATGGTGATGCATAGCAACGAGATGGGAGAGTATGTCCACGTACCCTCGTAGACCGTAAGCGGAAGCGTTAGCACAACGCGGTTGATGTAGTCGTACGTCTTTACGATCTGACCGATCAAGTACCGAACGCATGGCACCTCCGAGTTCAGCACATGTTCAGCTTGATGACGTCCCTCGAACTCCAATCCAGCCGAGCTTTGAGGGATAGTTCCGTTAGCACGGCAGCATGGTGACGATGATGATGTTCTGCCAACGCAGGGCTTCGCCTAAGCACTGCTAGATATTATCGAGGTGGAATATGGTGGAGGGGGGCACTGCACACGGCTAATAGATCTCAAGGATCAATTGTTGTCTCTAGAGGTGCCCCCTGCCCCCGTATATAAAGGAGCAAGGGGGGGGCGGTCGGCCTAGGAGGAGGGCGCGCCAAGGGGGGGAGTCCTACTCCCACCGGAGTAGGACTCCTCCTTTCCTTGTTGGAGTGGAAGAAGGGAAGGGAGAAGGATAATGAAGGAAGGGGGCGCCCCCCCCCCTCCCTAGTCCAATTCGGACTAGTCCATGGGGAGGGGTGCGGCCACCCTTTGGGGCCTTTCTCTCCTTTCCCGTATGGCCCATTAAGGCCCAATACGAATTCCCATAACTCTTCGGTACTCAGAAAAATACCCGAATCACTCGGAACCTTTCCAATGTCCGAATATAGCCATCCAATATATCGATCTTTACATCTCGACCATTTCGAGACTCCTCGTTATATCCCTGATCTCATCCAGGACTCCGAACTCCTTCGGTACATCAAAACACATAAACTCATAATATAACCGTCATCGAAATTTAAGCGTGCGGACCCTACGGGTTCGAGAACTATGTAGACATGACCGAGATACATTTCCGGTCAATAACCAATAGCGGAACCTGGATGCTCATATTGGCTCCCACATATTCTACGAAGATCTTTATCGGTCAAACCGCATAACAACATACGTTGTTCCCTTTGTCATTAGTATGTTACTTGCCCGAGATTTGATCGTCGGTATCTCAATACCTAGTTCAATCTCGTTACCGGCAAGTCTCTTTACTCGTTATGTAATGCATCATCCCGCAACTAACTCATTAGCTACATTGCTTGCAAGGCTTATAGTGATGTGCATTACCGAGAGGGCTCAGAGATACCTCTCTGACAATTGGGGTGACAAAACCTAATCTCGAAATACGCCAACTCAACATGTACCTTTGGAGACACCTGTAGAGCTCCTTTATAATCACCCAGTTACGTTGTAACTTTTGGTAGCACACAAAGTGTTCCTCTGGTAAACGGGAGTTGCATAATCTCATAGTTGTAGGAACATGTATAAGTCATGAAGAAAGCAATTGCAACATACTAAAGAATCAAGTGCTAAGCTAACAGAATGGGTCAAGTCAATCACATCATTCTCCTAATGATGTGATCCCGTTAATCAAATGACAACTCATGTCTATGGTTAGGAAACTTAACCATCTTTGATTAACGAGCTAGTCAAGTAGAGGCATACTAGTGACACTATGTTTGTCTATGTATTCACACATGTATTATGTTTCCAGTTAATACAATTCTAGCATGAATAATAAACATTTATCATAAAATAAGGAAATAAATAATAACTTTATTATTGCCTCTAGGGCATATTTCCTTGAGTCTCCCACTTGCACTAGAGTCAATAATCTAGTTCACATCACCATGTGATTTAACACCAATATTCACATCTGTATGTGATTAACACCCATAGTTTGCATCGTCATGTGATCAACACCCAAAAGGGTTTCTAGAGTCAATAATCTAGTTCACATCGCTATGTGATTAACACCCAAAGAGTACTAAGGTATGATCATGTTTTGCTCGTGAGAGAAGTTTAGTCAACGGGTCTGTCACATCAGAGCCATATGTATTTTGCAAATATTCTATGTCTACAATGCTCTGCACAGAGCTACTCTAGCCAATTGCTCCCACTTTCAATATGTATCCAGATTGAGACTTAGAGTCATCTGGATCGGTGTAAAATCTTGCATCATTGTAACTCTTTACGACAAGCTCTTTTATCACTTCCATATTGAGAAATATTTCCTTAGTCCTCACTAAGGATATTCTTGACCGCTGTCCAGTGATCTACTCCTAGATCAAAATTGTACTCCCTTGCCAAACTTGGAGCAAGGTATACAATAGGTCTGGTACACAGCATAGCATACTTTATAGAACCTATGACTGAGGCATAGGGAATGACTTTTCATTCTTTTTCTACTTTCTGCCATGGTCGGGTTTTGAGTCTTACTCAACTTCAAACCTTGCAACACAGGCAAGAACTCCTTCTTTGACTGTTCCATTTTGAATTACTTCAAAAATCTTATCAAGGTATGTACTCATTGAAAATCTTATCAAGTGTCTTGATCTATCTTAATAGATCTTGATGCTCAATATGTAAGTAGCTTTACTGAGGTCTTTCTTTTAAAGAACCCCTTTCAAACACTCATTTAAGCTTTCCAGAAAAAATTCTACATCATTTCTGATCAACAGTATGTCACTCACATATACTTATCAGAAAGGTTGTAGTGCTCCCACTCACTTTATTGTAAATACAGGCTTCACTGCAAGTCCGTATAAAACTATATGCTTTGATCAACTTATCAAAGCGTATATTCCAACTCCGAGATGCTTGCACCAGTCCATATATGGAGCTTGCACATTTTGTTAGCACCTTTTGGATTGGCAAAACCTTCTGGTTGCATCATATACAACTCTTCTTTAAGGAATCCATTAAGGAATGCAGTTTTGACATCCATTTGCCAGATTTCATAAAATGTGGCAATTTCTAACATGATTCGGACGGACTTTTAAGCATCCATATGAGTGAGAAAATCTCATTGTATTCAACACCTTGAACTTATCGAAAAACTTTTTGCAACAAGTCGAGCTTTGTAGATAGTAACACTACTATCAGCGTGTGTCTTCCTCTTGAAGATCCATTTATTTTCTATGGCTTGCCGATCATCGGGCAAGTCAATCAAAGTCCACACTTTGTTCTCATACATGGATCCCATCTCAGATTTCATGGCCTCAAGCCATTTCGCGGAATCTGGGCTCATCATCGCTTCCTCATAGTTCATAGGTTTATCATGGTTTAGTAACATGACTTCCAGAATAGGATTACCGTACCACTCTGGTGCGGATCTTACTTTGGTTGACCTACGAGGTTCGGTAGTAACTTGATCTGAAGTTACATGATCATCATCATTAGCTTCCTCACTAATTGGTGTAGGAATCACAGGAACAGATTTCTGTGATGAACTACTTTCCAATAAGGGAGTAGGTACAGTTACCTCATCAAGTTTTACTTTCCTCCCACTCACTTCTTTCGAGAGAAACTCCTTCTCTAGAAAGGATCCATTCTTACCAATGAATGTTTTGTCTTTGAATCTGTGATAGAAAGTGTACCCAACAGTTTCTTTTGGGTATCCTATGAGGACGCACTTCTCCGATTTGGGTTCGAGCTTATCAGGTTGAAACCTTTTTCACATAAGCATCGCAACTCCAAACTTTAAGAAACGACAGCTTAGGTTTATTGCTAAACCATAGTTCATACGGTGTCGTCTCAACGGATTTAGATGGTGCCCTATTTAAAGTGAATGCAGCTGTCTCTAATGCATAACCCCAAAACATAGTGGTAAATCGGTAAGATACATCATAGATTGCACCATATCCAATAAAGTGCGGTTACGACGTTCGGACACACCATTACGCTGTGGTGTTCCATGCGGCGTGAGCTGTGAAACTATTCCACATTGTTTTAACTGAAGGGCAAACTCGTAACTCAAATATTCGTCTCCATGATCAGATCGCAAAAAACTTTATTTTCTTGTTACGATGATTTTCCACTTCACTCTGAAATTCTTTGAACCTTTCAATTGTTTCAGACTTATGTTTCATCAAGTAGATATAATCATATCTGCTCAAATCATCTGTGAAGGTCAGAAAATAACGATACCTGCCATGAGCATCAACACTCATTGAACCGTATACATCGGTATGTATTATTTCCAACAAGTCAGTAGCTCGTTCCATTGTTCCGAAGAACTCAGTTTTAGTCATCTTGCCCAAAAGGCACTGTTCGCAAGCATCAAATGATTCATAACCAAGTGATTCCAAAAATCCATCTTTATGGAGTTTCTTCATGCGCCTTACACCGATATGACCCAAACGGCAGTGCCACAAATAAGCTGCACTATAATTATTAACTTTGAATCTTTTGGCATCAATATTTATGAATATGTGTATCACTATGATCGAGATCCAACAAACTCTTTTCATTGGGTGTATGACCATTGAAGGTTTTATTCATGTAAACAGAATAACAATTATTCTCTGATTTTAAATGAATAATCGTATTGCAATAAACAAGATCAAATCATATTCATGCTCAACGCAAACGCCAAATAACATTTATTTAGGTTTAACACTAATCCGAAAGTATAGGGAGTGTGCGATGATGATCATATCAATCTTGGAACTACTTCCAGCACTCATCGTCACTTCCCCTTCAACTAGTCTCTGTTTATTCTGTAACTCATGTTTCGAGTTACTAATCTTAGCAACCGAACAAGTATCAAATACTCAGGGGCTACTATAAACACTAGTAAGGTACACATCAATAACCTGTATATCAAATATACCCTTGTTCACTTTGCCATCCTACTTATCCACCAAATATTCATGGTATTTCTGCTTCCAGTGAACATTTCCTTTGCAATAGAAGCACTTAGTTTCAGGCTTTGGTCCAACTTTGGGCTTCTTCACGGGAGTGACAACTTGCTTGCCATTCTACTTGAAGTTCCCTTTCTTTTCCTTTGCCCTTTTCTTGAAACTAGTGATCTTGTTTAATCATCAACACTTGATGCTTTTTCTTGATTTCTACCTTCATCGATTTCAGCATCATGAAGAGCACGGGAATCGTTTCCGTCATCCCTTGCATACTATAGTTCATCACAAAGTTCTAGTAACTTAGTGATGGTGACTAGAGAACTCTGTCAATCACTATCTTATCTGGAAGATTAACTCCTACTTGATTCAAGTGATTGTAGTACTCAGACAATCTAAGCACTTTGCTCACTAGTTGAGAAATTCTCCTCCATCTTTTAGGCGAAGTATTTGTCAGAGGTCTCATACCTCTTGACATGGGCATGAGTCTGAAATATCAATTTCATCTCATGGAACATCTCATATGTTTCGTGACATTTCAAAAACGTTTTTGTAGTCCCGGTTCTAAGCCATAAAGCATGGTGCACAAAACTATCAAGTAGTCATCATATTGAGCTAGCGAAACATTCATAACGTCTGCATCTGCTCCTGCAATATGTCTGTCACCTAGTGGTGCATCAAGGACATAATTCTTCTGTGCAACAATGAGGATAAACCTCAGATCACGGACCAAGTCCGCATCATTGCTACTAACATCTTTCAACTCAGTTTTCTCTAGGAACACATATAAAAACATAGGGAAGCATCAACGCGAGCTATTGATCTACAACATAATTTGCAAAATACTACCAGGACTAAGTTCATGATAAATTAAAGTTCAATTAATCATATTACTTAAGAACTCCCACTTAGATAGACATCCCTCTAATCATATAAGTGATCACGTGATCCAATCAACTAAACCATGTTCGATCATCATGTGAGATGGAGTAGTTTTCAATGGTGAACGTCACTATGTTGATCATATCTACTATATGATTCACGCTCGACCTTTCGGTCTCAGTGTTCCGAGGCCATATCTGTATATGCTAGGCTCGTCAAGTTTAACCTGAGTATTCCGCGTGTGCAACTGTTTTGCACCCGTTGTATTTGAACGTAGAGCCTATCACACCCGATCATCACGTGGTGTCTCAGCACGAAGAACTTTCGCAACGGTGCATACTCAGGGAGAACACTTATACCTTGAAATTTAGTGAGAGATCATCTTATAATGCTACCGTCAAACAAAGCAAAATAAGATGCATAAAGGATAAACATCACATGCAATCAATATAAGTGGTATGATATGTCCATCATCATCTTGTGCTTGTGATCTTCATCTCTGAAGCACCGTCATGATCACCATCATCATCGGCGCGACACCTTGATCTCCATCGTAGCATCGTTGTCGTTTCGCCACCTATTGCTTCTATGACTATCGCTACCATTTAGTGATAAAGTAAAGCAATTACAGGGTGATTGCATTGCATACAATAAAGCGACAACCATATGGATCCTGCCACTTGCCGATAACTTGGTCCCAAAACATGATCATCTCATAGAACAAAATATAGCATCACGTCTTGACCATATCACATCACAACATGCCCTGCAAAAACAAGTTAGACGTCCTCTACTTTGTTGTTGCAAGTTTTGCGTGGCTGCTACGGGCTGAGCAAGAACCGTTCTTACCTACGTATCAAAACCACAATGATAGTTCGTCAAGTTAGTGTTGTTTTAACCTTCTCAAGGACCGGGCGTAGCCACACTCGGTTCAACTAAAGTTGGAGAAACTGACACCCGCCAGCCACCTATGTGCAAAGCGCGTCGGTAGAACCAGTCTCGCGTAAGCGTACGCGTAATGTCGGTTTGGGCTGCTTCATCCAACAATACCGCCAAACCAAAGTATGACATGCTGGTAAGCAGTATGACTTGTATCGCCCACAACTCACTTGTGTTCTACTCGTGCATATAACATCTACGCATAAAACCTGGCTCGGATGCCACTGTTGGGGAATGTAGTAATTTCAAAATTTTCCTACGCACACACAGGATCATGGTGATGCATAGCAACGAGGTGGAAGAGTATGTCCACGTACCCTCGTAGACCGTAAGCGGAAGCTTAGCACAACGCGGTTGATGTAGTTGTACGTCTTCACGATCCGACCGATCAAGTACCGAATGCACGGCACCTCTGAGTTCAGCACACGTTCAGCTCAATGACGTCCCTCGAACTCCGATCCAGCTGAGCTTTGAGCGAGAGTTACATCAGCACGACGGTGTGGTGATGATGATGATGTTCTACCGATGTAGGCTTCTCCTAAGCACCGCTACGATATTATCGAGGTGGAATATGGTGGAGGGGGGCACCGCACACGGCTAATAGATCTCAAGGATCAATTATTGTCTCTAGAGGTGCCTCCCTGCCCTCGTATATAAAGGAGCAAGGGGGGAGGCGGCCGGCCTAGGAGGAGGGCGCGCCACGGGGGAGTCCTATTCCCACCGTTAGTAGGACTCCTCCTTTCCTTGTTGGAGTGGAAGAAGGGAAGGGAGAAGGAGAAGGAAGGAAGGGGGCGCCCCCCCTCCCTAGTCCAATTCGGACTAGTCCATGGGGAGGGGTGCGGCCACCCTTTGGGGCCTTTCTCTCCTTTCCCGTATGACCCATTAAGGCCCAATATGAATTCCCATAACTCTTTGGTACTCCGAAAAATACCCGAATCACTCGGAACCTTTCCGATGTCTGAATATAGTCGTCCAATATATCAATCTTTATCTCTCGACCATTTCGAGACTCCTCGTCATGTCCCCGATCTCATCCGGGACTCCGAACTCCTTTGGTATATCAAAACACATAAACTCATAATATAACCGTCATCAAACTTTAAGCGTGCGGACCCTACGGGTTCAAGAACTATGTAGACATGACCGAGACACATTTCCGGTCAATAACCAATAGCGGAACCTGGATGCTCATATTGGCTCCCACATATTCTACGAAGATCTTTATCGGTCAAACCGCATAACAACATACGTTGTTCCCTTTGTCATCGGTATGTTACTTGCCCGAGATTCGATTGTCGGTATCTCAATACCTAGTTCAATCTCGTTACCGGCAAGTCTCTTTACTCGTTATGTAATGCATCATCCCGCAACTAACTCATTAGCTACATTGCTTGCAAGGCTTATAGTGATGTGCATTACCGAGAGGGCCCAGAGATACCTCTCCGACAATCGGAATGACAAAACCTAATCTCGAAATACGCCAACTCAACATGTACCTTTGGAGACACCTGTAGAGCTTCTTTATAATCACCCAGTTAAGTTGTGACATTTGGTAGCACACAAAGTGTTCCTCCGATAAACGGGGGTTGCATAATCTCATAGTTGTAGGAACATGTATAAGTCATGAAGAAAGCAATAGCAACATACTAAACGATCAAGTGCTAAGCTAACGGAATGGGTCAAGTCAATCACATCATTCTCCTAAAGATGTGATCCCGTCAATCAAATGACAACTCACGTCTATGGTTAGGAAACTTAACCATCTTTGATTAACGAGCTAGTCAAGTAGAGGCATACTAGTGACACTATGTTTGTCTATGTATTCACACATGTATTATGATTCCGATTAATACAATTCTAGCATGAATAATAAACATTTATCATAAAATAAGGAAATAAATAATAACTTTATTATTGCCTCTTGGGCATATTTCCTTCAGGGTTACCACAAATTCATAGAGTTGACAATGAAAGATTCTGCTAAGTCAAGTACTGAAGATTGATATGAACAAGTTCAAATCAACCTAGGTGTAACAGCCTGGATTTTGGCACTTTTCTTTTTCTTCTGATTTATTTGGTTTTTGCTCTGTTTTTCTTTTTGGAGTGGTTATGTGGCCTTGCCACCTGGGAAATCATCCTCATTCCCCCCTCCCAAGTGGCCCATAATTCTCAAAACTTTGCCAAGATCATGTCACTTCACTCCTTGACCAAACCCTAAAATTCTTTTTCTAGGGAAAATTCCTTTTTCATTAAAGGAATAACCCTATCTGCCCTAGGTTGTGAAGCAACCTATATTTCTGTCCATCCAAAAATCCCCAAATAATCCTCATAATTCCTTTGGGTCATATATAGCTCAAATATGCCCAAACATTTCCTTGTACAGTTCAAAAATAATTCCCCAATATTTCTTTTTCTATTCTGCCCTGAATGGCACTTTGTGAAGGAAGTGTCACTTATATTTTCCTAGTGGCTCCCAACCTTTTTGGGCATGTTTATATGTCCAAATAATTGCCTCATACACAAGTTAAACTTTATTTTCATAGGCAATCTTCCTCAGTGAATTTTCAAAGTTTCTATCAGACAGAAGGCTTTGTGAAGGAAGTACTAGCTAGGAGTATCCAAATGAGTTGAACTTTCACACACTCCTTAATGTGCTCATATTAACCCCCTCCACCCATTTGCAGACCCATCCAATCATCTATGTGAGCACAGAAGCAAATCTTTGATTCTGGCAATATTTTTAGGTTGTGAAGCAAGTGCATTTTATATTGCTTCAAAAATCCTGATAAATTACCAGATCATTTTTATACCCATAAAACATCTCTCTACCCAATTTGGCATCATTTCATTGATCCATTTGATCACCAAATATATTCCAAGTTTCTGGACAGAAATGATGTTTGTGAAGCAAGTGCCATTTTGGCTTGTCCATTTGGCATGAGCTTTTTACAGCATCTTCATATGTCCAAATAATCAATCCTTGCCCAATTTGAGCTCAAGTTGATACTCCATGTGAGTGCATCATCATGCTCAAGTCTCTGGACCATTTTGGTCAGTTGTGAAGCAACAGCAGTAAAACTTGGTCCATTTCCCCTCAAAACCTCCAAGATCATAGTCCCTCCATAGCTAAACCTCCCAGACAAACGTTTTACCACGTTACCAAGCTGGTGCCACCACAGCAAGTTACAAACACCTTCTTACTGATTTACTTTGGAGCTAAGTGCAAATCACTTCTTTGCCCCTGGAACGATTTGTTTCCTCATTTATACTAAGGTCACTAGGGTCATTCCACTAGACATGGTCGTCCACACCAAAACCAGCCATTTGTTCCAGTGCCGGTGGTGATCACGCTGATGTCATGCAAATCACGTGCTCTGGCTTCTTCCCGCCACTATGCTCATCTCCTCCCTCCTCGTCTCGACCTCCATTCATGTCCTGGAGCTCGCCCGTGATCGACTGCATCGCCCTGCGTTGATGCTTCGTCGTCATTCGCTTTAAATGTGCCGCTAGCGCCATGCCCGTGCCGCGTCCAGCCTCTGCCCGTCATTAAAGCTCGGTCGGGAGCTCGCTCGTGAGCTCTAGAGCTCTCCCCCGTGCCTATATAAGGACGCCGAACCCCTCCGCACCTCACCAGACTCTCCCCAAGCCTCCTCGACCACCGGAGTCGCCCAATCTCGCCGTTTTCTTCTTCGGCCACCACCGGAGTTCATCTCCGTTCCGGCCACCGCAAGCCCCCTCTCCTCCTCCCAAGCCCTCCGCTGGCTTCCCCTCATTCCACTCAGCCGCCCCACCCCCTTGCCCCTTGCCGAAGTAGCCTGCATCGCCGAGAGCCCCCGCCGCTCGAAGCTCTCTCTAGTCTTCCATCGCTGCGGCCTCCCCTCCGTTCTGCTCCTCCCCGGCAGCGGTTCTTCCTCTCACTGGACACGGCATGGTTCTCTAGTCCCGCTAGTGTCCTCAGATCAGCCGGAGCCCGCCAGATCAGCCAGCGCCATCACCACCCGTTCGCCCCTGTCTCCTCGTGTCGCCATGTGACACCGCGACCTCAGACCTCCCCGATGCCTGCTAGCCTCTGGGATGGATGCGGGAGGCCAGGACGCAACCGCCGGTGGTTGCTGCTCGGTCGGAGGTGTCCTGAGCCGGCCGCCACATCGCCGGCAGCTCGGCCCCTCCCCTGCCTCTTCTGTCCTGCACGGGGGAGCAGCAAGGAGGAAGACGACGACGACCCCCCCCCCCTCCAGCTGGCTGATGGGCCCCGCGGGTCCCGATGGTCAGCCCCTCAGCTGTTGACCCGGCTGACGCTGACGTGGATAAGTGGAAGCATAGTTCCCAGAATACGCTTTCAGTTTTTCTGTCCAGGCCCATGTTTGAAAATAGTTTTCTTGCAGATAGGTCCTTGGCAGAAAACACCTCATAACTTTTTATCCGTAACTCCAAATGAGGTGATTCCAAAGCCTACTTCTTGGTTTCGTCGAGCCCGTTCTGTTGGTCACACTTCCACCATCTGTTAACATTCTGAAGATGACCATTTTTCCCCTACCCTTAATCAGCCCCCTTCAAGAGAGAATGATTTCCGGCAATTCTTTCCGGGAGCTTCTTGCACTTTCTTCCGGTGATTTCTTCCACCCCAGGAAAGCCACACCCTCCATTTGCATCACTATAATGCAGTGACATGGTTTAATCTATTTTAACTTGTTTAAAATATTGCTTTAGCTACATGACTCTGTGCATGGCATTTTCTCGGAGTATTATTTTTTATCTTGTTGTTGCCATGCTATTGTTTGGATTATTAGGAGTTATGGTTGTAGTTGAGTAATCATGCTATCATTGGAGTATTAGTGGCTGGTATTATGATTACTTTCATGATGATATCTGTTAGTATATTTTGGCATATTACTTTGGATGTCATGCTACCTTTGGATTATTAGTGGTTAGTATGATTATTTTCATGATGCTAGTTGATGTTCTGTTGCTTGGAGTATTATTTTTGGAGATGATGTTTACATGTGGATCGTAGTTGGATAGCTTGTTCTTGCATATTGGAGTAGTAGTATTTGTTGGAGAACGTAGCAGAAAATTAAAATTTTTCCTACGGTTTCACCAAGATCCATCTATGAGTTCATCTAAGCAACGAGTCATGGGAGAGAGATTGCATCTACATACCACTTGTAGATCACGTGCGCAAGCGTTCAAGAGAACGGTGATGATGGAGTCGTACTCGCCGTGATTCAAATCACCGATGACCAAGTGCCGAACGGACAGCACCTCCGCGTTCAACACACGTACGGAGCGGATGACGTCTCCTCCTTCTTGATCCAGCAAGGGGGAAGGAGAGGTTGATGATGATCCAGCAGCAGGACGGCATGGTGGTGGATGCAGCGGAACTCCGGCGGGGCTTCGCCAAGCTACTGCGGGAGGAGGACGAGGTGTAGCAGGGGGAGGGAGGCGCCAAGACTTGGGGTGCGGCTGCCCTCCCCCTGCCCTCCTTTATATAGGCCCCCAGGGGGGCGCCGGCCCTGGGAGATGCAATATCCCAAGGGGGCGGCGGCCAGGGGGGTGGAGTGCCCCCCAAGGCAAGTGGTGCGCCCCCCCCCCCCCCACACACACACACACACCTAGGGTTTCCAACCCTAGGCGCAGGGGGGCCCAAGGGGGGGTGCACCAGCCCACTAGGGGCTGGTTCCCCTCCCACTTCAGCCCATGGGGCCCTCCGGGATAGGTGGCCCCACCCGGTGGACCCCCGGGACCCTTCCGGTGGTCCCGGTACAATAACGGGTGACCCCGAAACTTTCCCGATGGCCGAAACAGCACTTCCTATATATAATTCTTTACCTCCGGACCATTCCAAAACTCCTTGTGACCTACGAGATCTCATCCAGGACTCCGAACAACATTCGGTTTGCTGCATACTCATATTCATACAACCCTAGCGTCACCGAACCTTAAGTGTGTAGACCCTACGGGTTCGGGAGACATGTAGACATGACCGAGACGGCTCTCCGGTCAATAGCCAACAGCGGGATCTGGATACCCATGTTGGCTCCCACATACTCCTCGATGATCTCATCGGATGAACCACGATGTCGAGGATTCAAGCAACCCCGTATACTATTCCCTTTGTCAGACGGTATGTTACTTGCCCGAGATTCGATCGTCGGTATCCCAATACCTTGTTCAATCTCGTTACCGGCAAGTCACTTTACTCGTACCGTAATGCATGATCCCGTGACCAGACACTTGGTCACTTTGAGCTCATTATGATGATGCACTACCGAGTGGGCCCAGTGATACCTCTCCGTTATACAGAGTGACAAATCCCAGTCTCGATCCGTGTCAACCCAACAGACACTTTCGAAGATACCTGTAGTGCACCTTTATAGTCACCCAGTTACGTTGTGACGTTTGGTACACCCAAAGCACTGCTACGGTATCCAAGAGTTACACGATCTCATGGTCTAAGGAAGAGATACTTGACATTGGAAAAGCTCTAGCAAAACGAACTACACGATCTTGTGCTATGCTTAGGATTGGGTCTTGTCCATCACATCATTCTCCTAATGATGTGATCCCGCTATCAACAACATCTAATGTCCATAGTCAGGAAACCATGACTATCTGTTGATCAACGAGCTAGTCAACTAGAGGCTTACTAGGGACATATTATGGTCTATGTATTCACACGTGTATTACGATTTCCGGATAATACAATTATAGCATGAATAAAGACAATTATCATGAACAAGGAAATATAGTAATAATCCTTTTATTATTGCCTCTAGGGCATATTTCCAACAGTCTCCCACTTGCACTAGAGTCAATAATCTAGTTACATTGTGATGAATCGAACACCCATAGAGTTCTGGTGTTGATCATGTTTTGCTCGTGAGAGAGGTTTAGTTAACAGATCTGCGACATTCAGATCCGTATGTACTTTGCAAATATCTATGTCTCCATCTTGAACATTTTCACGGATGGAGTTGAAACGATGCTTGATGTGCCTGGTCTTCTTGTGAAACATGGGCTCCTTGGCAAGGGCAATAGCTCCAGTGTTGTCACAGAAGAGTTTGATCGGCCCCGACGCATTGGGTATGATTCCTAGGTCGGTGATGAACTCCTTCGCCCATATTGCTTCATGCGCTGCCTCCGAGGCTGCCATGTACTCCGCTTCACATGTAGATCCCGCCACGACGCTCTGCTTGCAGCTGCACCAGCTTACTGCTCCACCATTCAACATATACACGTATCCGGTTTGTGACTTAGAGTCATCCAGATCTGTGTCGAAGCTAGCGTCGACGTAACCCTTTATGGCGATGTGACGCCCCCGATTCAATCGTACACTAATCATGCACGCAAATGTGTACGATCAAGATCAGGGACTCACGGGAAGATATCACAACACAACTCTACAAATAAAATAAGTCATACAAGCATCATAATACAAGCCAGGGGCCTCGAGGGCTCGAATACAAATGCTCGATCATAGACGAGTCAACGGAAGCAACAATATCTGAGTACAGACATAAGTTAAACAAGTTGCCTTAAGAAGGCTAGCACAAACTGGGATACAGATCGAAAGAGGCGCAGGCCTCCTGCCTGGGATCCTCCTAACTACTCCAGGTCGTCGTCAGCGGGCAGCACGTAGTAGTAGGCACCTCCGGTGTAGTAGGGGTCGTCGTCGACGGTGGCGTCTGACTCTTGGACTCCAGCATCTGGTTGCGACAACCAGGAAGAGAGGAAGGGGAAAAAGGGGGGAGAAAGCAACCGTGAGTACTCATCCAAAGTACTCGCAAGCAAGGAACTACACTACATATGCATGGGTATATGTGTAAGGAGGCCATATCAGTGGACTGAACTGCAGAATGCCAGAATAAGAGGGGGATAGCTAGTCTTATCGAAGACTACGCTTCTGGTCACCTTCGTCTTGCAACAGGCAGAAGAGGGTAGGTCGAAGTCCTCCAAGTAGCATCTCCAAGTAGCATCTCATAGCGTAATCCTACCCGGCGATCCCCTCCTCATATCCCTGAGGTAGAGCGACCACCGGTTGTATCTGGCACTTGGAAGGGTGTGTTTTATTAAGTATCCGGTTCTAGTTGTCATAAGGTCAAGGTACAACTCCAAGTCGTCCTGTTACCGAAGATCACGGCTATTCGAATAGATTAAACTTCCCTGCAGGGGTGCACCACATAGCCCAACACGCTCGATCCCATTTGGCCGGACACACTTTCCGGGGTCATGCCCGGCCGCGGAAGATCAACACGTCGCAGCCCCACCTAGGCAAAACAGAGAGGCCAGCACGCCGGTCTAAACCTAAGCGCGCAGGGGTCTGGGCCCATCGCCCTGAGCACACCTGCACGTTGCGTGGGCGGCCGAAAGCAGACCTAGCCTAGTGGCGTTCCAGTCCAATTCGGCGCGCGCCGCTCCGTCGCTGACGTCTGAAGTGCTTCGGCTGATACCACGACGTCGGGATACCCATAACTACTCCCACGTAGATGGTTAGTGCGTATAGGCTCGTAGCCAGACTCAGATCAAATACCAAGATCTCGTTAAGCGTGTTAAGTGTCCGCGAACGCCGAACAGGGCCAGGCCCACCTCTCTCCTAGGCGGTCTCAACCTGCCCTGCCGCTCCGCCACAAAGATCCACACAGAGGGCCGTCGGGACAAAGGTCCTTTCAGCCCCCAATCCGTGAATCACTCGCGGGTACTCTTCGAGCTGACCCGACTTTAGTCACCATCTGTGTAGTATGTAATATGTATAGTATATACCCGTGATCACCTCCCAGGTGATCACGGCCCAATAGTATAGCAAGGCAGACTGACAAGAATGTAGGGCCAATGATGACAAACTAGCATCCTATACTAAGCATTTAGGATTGCAGGTAAGGTATCAACAGGTGTAGCATCAATGTCAGGCTATGCATCAGAATAGGTATAACAGAAAGCAGTAACATGCTACACTACTCTAATGCAAGCAGTATAGAGTAGAATAGGCGATATCTGGTGATCAAGGGGGGGGCTTGCCTGGTTGCTCTGGCAAGAGAGAGGGGTCGTCAACTCCGTAGTCGAACTGGGCAGTAGCAGCGTCGGTCTCGTAGTCTACGGGAGAGAAGAGGGGGAAGAAACAATGAATACAATGCAAACAAATGCATAACGATGCATGACATGACAAGTAACGATGCTAGGTGTGCCCAATCGCGGTAGTAGGTGATACCGACGAAAGGGGGAAACATCCGGGAAAGTATTCCCGGTGTTTCGCGTTTTCGGACAGATGAACCGGAGGGGGAAAGTTGCGTGTTTGGTATGTTAGAGGTGTGTGGTGGACGAACGGGCTGCGTATCCGGGTTCGTCTCGTCGTTCTGAGCAACTTTCATGTTGAAAATATTTTAATCCGAGTTACGGATCAAAAGATATGATTTTTTAAAAGATTTTAACAATTTTGGAATTTAATTATTTATTTAGTTAATTCGAAAAAATGTATTTATGACATCAGCATGATGTCGTGCTGACGTCAGCAGTCAACAGGGGTTGACTGAGTCAACCCTGACATGTGGGTCCAGTGGGACCCACCTGTCATTCTCTATTTAAATTAATTAGGGTTTAGGTTAATCTAATTACAGTTTAATTAAACTAATTAGTTAATTAGGTTAATCTAATTATGATTAATTAACTTAATTAATTCCTTAATTAATTAATTAATTTAATTATTATTTATTTATTTAATAATATATTTTTTTAATTCCCTTTTTTTTAATTTAAAGTTCTGGGGCGTGGGCCCCGTTTATCATAGGCCCATAGGGGCCTATCGGGCGCGGGTTAACGGGGATGGAGCGGAGCAGAGCCACAGGGCTCGCGGGTGGACCCGGCGAAACGGGGCGGAGCCCCGCTGTGCGGGCATAACCCGCCCAGACAACGCGTCAGAGCTGGCCGCGGGCGCCGGCGGCCAAGGGCACACGAGCGCCGGCCGGAACAGGGCAGCGGGACGGAGGGGACCGGAGCCATGGGCGCGCGTGTGTCGGCGAGCGACAGCACGGCGTAGGCGGACGGGCGAGGCGCGGTGGCCGCACGCGCAGGCGGCGACGGACGTAGCGGAACGGCGGGGCAGGGCGAGGTGCGTCGGTGCGGGGCGACGGGCGCGGCCAGGGAGTGGCCCGACCGCGGTGAGCGGGGCGACGCGGTCGCGCGGTGACTGGGCCAGGAGAAGGGGAGCTCACAGGGGGGGCGTAGGGATCTGGCAGTGGCTCGGGGAGGAGTTGAGGTCGCGTCGGAGAGGACGGCGGGGCAGCTCCGGCGAGGTGTCGAGGAGGTGGCCGTGGCGGTGGTGGGCAGCAGTGTCGAGGGTGCCGGTGTCGGGTGGTGGCGGTGTCCAGGCGGCGGGGCGCGGATCGATCCGGCGGCTTCGGGGTTGGTGGCGGGGCGAGGCGACGGCGGCGATGCGAGGCGGCGCCGAGGACGCGCGCCAGCGTCGAGGAGTGGGGGGGGCGCGGTCGCCGGGGAGAGGCGGCGGGGTCGGCGATGGTGGTCGACGCGGGCGTCGGGGTCGAGGGGTGAGCGCCCCCGATCCAGAACGTGGGGAGGGAGTGGGAAACGGGGGAAGTGGGGGGTGGGATCGGGCTAGGGTTTCGGTGAGGGGGATAAGGGGAGTGGGGTGGGCCGCCGTCGGTGGGCCGGCTGGGCCGGCGTGGTCGGCTGAGCCAACTGGGCCAAGGGGCCCAGTGGTGGGGGGGGGGCTTGTGGCCTGCTGGGCCGAAGCCCAGGGGGCAAGGGGGGGTTCTCCTTTTCCTTTTTTTGTCTTGTTTTCTGTTTTCTTTATTATATCTTTATTTCTTTATTTTAGTTGCATTTTAATTTAGTAAAATATACACTTAGTATCTAATTCAGTATTTTGACTTAGTCCAAGTCACAAAAAGTCTAGACCCCAAATAACTTAGTTTGACATTTTATTAATCATAAAAGTTATTCAAATAATCATTTTTACTACTGTTTTATTCATCTCATGGTATTTAAACATTTTATAAATGTGTGGTTTTTCCCCAATAATTATCTATGCAATATTTGGTTCACTCCGAACATTTTAGTTTTAATATTTGAAAACTTTTATTGTTTGCCTAATTTTGAATTTGAATTTGAATCGGTTTCGAACTAACTGGAGATTAGCAGCTATAAACGAGGTCACGTGGCATCATTAGCAGAGGATCACTGTAGCTTAATTACCCGGACGTCACAATTCTCCTCCACTACAAGAAATCTCGTCCCGAGATTTAAGCGGTGGAGTAAGGGGCGAAGGTGTTGGTAGCGAAAAACCTAACGAGTCTTCTTGGTCTTGGTTGCTCTTCTCGAAGTGGTCGATCCATTACATTGATGTCTTCATTTTTCTGCTTCAGGTCATTAAGATGAAGTCGGCATCCTTTCTTCGGGATATCCATCGTACTTACGAATAGGTAAGGGACAGCTCTACAATGATAGGATGTTATAAGGGAAATTCATCTGGGGGTATCCCAAGAATGAACATATGAGTATCTCTCGAGTTGAATAAATGACACACATCGGGAGCAAAGTAAGACGGTGTAATAAGAAGTTTCAAGCGGATAGGCAATCATTCATTGCCTGAAGCAGAGTGTGAAAGGGGTTCAGAGCAACGGGAATAAGTATTGTGTCCGATACCAGAATAGATCAACAGGCAAGTGGCCCGTGAATAACATACAAAGTCAAGCACGAGGAATAACTTTGACATCAGGTTGTACAGGAGAGTCAGGTTTCGATCCTGTGAAACTGTGGGTTATGGGCCCACCATGTGGTTGAAAGCAGGAAGGCGGCCGACATTTTGCACGGTCATGATAGTAAGGTGTGTCAAAGGGTAGCCTGTCAGATATGTCGGCAACAACATCGATACCAAGGGCGAGGGACGAAGAGAACCATTTTCCTGTTCGTTGAACGAGGCGGACCAATAGGCAAAGTTCTCGTCCATCGGTGGCTACCGGAATGTCATCAACAATAGTAACAGGGTTACACCAAACAAGATGGTACACCGAGGTGTTTACATGAGCAGGGATATTACTGCTTATATTATATAGATCACAAGAAGGTTTAAACAAACCAAGGGAAAGGAAAAGTGATTATTATGTTTAAACAGAACAATGGAAAGGAAAATGTGTTTAAACACATATTTCAAGGGTATATCCTTCCCAAGGACAAGGAGAGCACAATATCCAAGACATGATATAATGTAGGAACTCATTAGGTAAGGGGAGGAATTTTCATGACATTACCCATACACGGTGTTTGGATAATAGAGCAGGAAACATTTAGCATTGGGCTTCAAATGTACTTGTTGAAAATCCGAGTACCATAGGCATGCTTCGAGATAGCATTGACATGGTCATCCTGTGAAGATCAGACTTTGGAAACACAAAGGATCCATCTGGAATAACTTGTAGAATAAGTCTTACAATTTCCTCAGGGAAGAATGGCTAAACTTGCTAAAAAGGATACTACAATAATAGGTCCTCCACCCAGGGGGGGGTGCTAGGCATGACATCATGTTACCAGGTCATCAAAGGACCAATGTTATAACTCTTGAAAATATGTTCCAACCATCATATCTGATGGAGATTCAGATATGATGGGTGTCAGGATACCTCAGGCTCAGGATGCCCGAGAAGAAAGGTGCAACACAAATTGACGGGATGACACTGTAAGATTCTCGGGAAATGAACTATGGGAGCGGGTTTCTGAAGCAATAGTTCACCATTAAACCAAGGAGAGGACAAGGAGGTGTCTGGTGAACTCAGCGGCAATTCACCGATATTCCCAAAAGATGGATTTCCACCATTAGGTGAACAGGGAGATAACATTTGTCAGATCAAATGATATAAGGAAGTATGCTCGAGGAAAACATACACAAGTAAACATTGGTTGAAAGGTGCGCCCGAAATATGGGTTGGGTTGCACGACCAATGTCAGAATGGTGATTCAGTAATCAATAGCCTAAGAATAAACTTTCGACCATTAACTTCAAAAATAGGGTTGCTAGAAGGAAAGAATCCAAACAACACCGTTCACTTGTTGGAATTAACACGGGGACCAAGAAAGAATGGTGATGGTGAGAGGTATTTCCATGTCAAGAATTCTCAAGAGGTGGAACAAATCTCAGAACATTCTCGACATAAGGGATGGTAATACTCCAAGGTAAAGAAGAACAATTGCAGGATAGCAAGGAACTCAAGGTATAACACCAAACATGAACAAGCTTGTGTTGGTGGGAAGGCAATAAGGTGGTCGATGATAATACAATTCATCGAGGGCAAGGATGGTATTTCTCATCATGAATTCAATTGATATCCTGGATGAACTCAGAATGTTGATGATCACGACACCTTTGTCGCGAGAGTTCATGAAGATGTAATCGATCGGCGACGACATCAAGCACCTTTGTCGCGAGAGTTCATGAAGATGTAATCGATCGGCGACGACATCAAGCACCTTTGTCGCGAGAGTTCATGAAGATGTAATCGATCGGCGACGACATCAAGTCAAAGTAATGATGAAGTGAAAGGTTATTGGAACCAAGGGTACAACACAAACTTGAAATCTAGCTCGTTGTTCAAGGCGAAATGATATGACGAGGAAGATCGACGTAAGCTTAGCTATCGTCGCAAATTGGTGCTCCGAGAATAAGGACCAGGTAGCACAGTTAGAATCATCACGGCAATGATGTAGCCAAACAGGCTAGGAATGGCGTGATCGGGTACAAACTCATACTTATAGAAGCTTACTGAAGAGTTGTTGAACCGTAGAGCGGACTCGGTTCAGTTATCGGTGTCTTTGAGTGTTTAATAACTCAGAGCCCGTGAAAAATTGGAATCAGTGGTAAGGTAGCACTTGATGAAGAACTCATAAGAAGTTATGAAGTACCATAGATAATCTCGAGATACCAGGGGGGTAATACTCAACACAAGATCAAAATAAAGGTTGGACTGGTGTATTGATCCATAGAAGACAATTGTTTTAACTTGTCCGAGAAATGGTATTTAAAGGAGATCATGGTCGGAACCACGATTGCAAAAGGCCAGATCCCAGATATAAGATGAACTTATACCAAAGGAATAATTATTTTTACGAGCAGCTTCCATGATAAGTTATACATCGTGTCCCTGGGCATGAACGCAAGGTTCCAGGTCGACTCCCACTTCTTCAATGTATAACCTTCCATTCACTATTCGCTTTGATAAAGGCATTAGTGTTGAAAGTTTTACCTGGTGAAATACCAGATGAGTATGACTCGTGAAAACTTCCGAGTTCACACATATAAAGGAAGGCATCGGATCAACCCGTTAGGGTATCGTGGAAACATATACCACAATCTTCAAGAGTAGATATCACCAGCTCAAAAGCAGAGCATGGTTGGCAAAAGGAGAGGATACAATTTACCAAAGGCATTATGTATCAGAGGAACGGCTCACAAGGTTATTGAATATGAAGGGCATTGTCAGATAAAATCCAACAAAGGATCTGGTGGTCCAAAAGGGTTCTGACGTGAGTATCGGTACTCAACTAGAGGAGAAGAATGCAAGGAGATCAGATTATAGAAACAACTGACTAACTCAATTGTCAAATGCAAAGGAATTATGATTTCCAAATCAAGGGATCAGAAGCAATGCTCTGATTAGGGATGGATAAGTTGAATAGCCTTAGGGTATAATCAACGACAATTGGATTGGTCGAGAACCAATTCCAGTTAAAAGAATGGAAGCTCAGCCGGAAAAGTAATTTATAAGGATCAATGATGATTGCGTGTATTCGCAAACATATTGAGTCAACAGACTCAAAATGATAATGACAAGGAATGTCATTAAGACTACGAGACTTATGGGATTAACCATAATGCAAGCAAGCAAGAATTTCAAGAGCCAAAGGCTCCAGAGGATTTTCGGAAGATCGAATATTATTTTTGAAGACTTTTGTGAAACACAAGAACAACTGGGGATGAGCGGATACTCGGCAAGTGCGGCGATTTATTTGAAGGGGTATTCATGTGGCAAAGAACTGCTAGGCAGTAGGCACGAAGTATTCTCGGAACAATAGAGAAAACTTCGGGTATCTTGTAATAACAAGAACAATGGGGAATGATCGTAAGAATGGCAAGTGTAAGTAGTTATCCATAAGGATTTATCGGTGGTCGGGAATAGCAAAAGTGATGGGCACAAAGTCTCGAGAGAATATCAAAGAGTATCTCCGAAATCTTCTGGTGCAGTCGGTGACCATCTGGACTGAAGGGGCTCTCCGGGAGAAAGTACTCGCGAGAACCTAAAGTTAGTTTTGTTATTAGCAAAATCGTTTAACCCGAATAGAAGAGAGTTCAGAATCCCAGAGTAAAGATCGAGGAGTAAAAGATCCTAATACCACCCGATGGCGACGTGGGCCCGTAGGCCACACAGCCATGTTAGTAAAAGTTTTGTAAAGTCTAGACTCGACTTCGGCCAAGGAGTTGGAAGGGGGATTCCTACAGGCAGTCGGCTCTGATACCAACTTGTGACGCCCCCGATTCAATCGTACACTAATCATGCACGCAAATGTGTACGATCAAGATCAGGGACTCACGGGAAGATATCACAACACAACTCTACAAATAAAATAAGTCATACAAGCATCATAATACAAGCCAGGGGCCTCGAGGGCTCGAATACAAGTGCTCGATCATAGACGAGTCAGCGGAAGCAACAATATCTGAGTACAGACATAAGTTAAACAAGTTTGCCTTAAGAAGGCTAGCACAAACTGGGATACAGATCGAAAGAGGCGCAGGCCTCCTGCCTGGGATCCTCCTAACTACTCCTGGTCGTCGTCAGCGGGCAGCACGTAGTAGTAGGCACCTCCGGTGTAGTAGGGGTCGTCGTCGACGGTGGCGTCTGGCTCCTGGACTCCAGCATCTGGTTGCGACAACCAGGAAGAAGGAAAGGGGAAAAAGGGGGGAGAAAGCAACCGTGAGTACTCATCCAAAGTACTCGCAAGCAAGGAACTACACTACATATGCATGGGTATATGTGTAAGGAGGCCATATCAGTGGACTGAACTGCAGAATGCCAGAATAAGAGGGGGATAGCTAGTCTTATCGAAGACTACGCTTCTGGTCACCTTCGTCTTGCAACAGGTAGAAGAGAGTAGGTCGAAGTCCTCCAAGTAGCATCTCCAAGTAACATCTCATAGCATAATCCTACCCGGCGATCCCCTCCTCATATCCCTGAGGTAGAGCGACCACCGGTTGTATCTGGCACTTGGAAGGGTGTGTTTTATTAAGTATCCGGTTCTAGTTGTCATAAGGTCAAGGTACAACTCCAAGTCGTCCTGTTACCGAAGATCACGGCTATTCGAATAGATTAACTTCCCTGCAGGGGTGCACCACATAGCCCAACACGCTCGATCCCATTTGGCCGGACACACTTTCCTGGGTCATGCCCGGCCGCGGAAGATCAACACGTCGCAGCCCCACCTAGGCAAAACAGAGAGGCCAGCACGCCGGTCTAAACCTAAGCGCGCAGGGGTCTGGGCCCATCGCCCTGAGCACACCTGCACGTTGCGTGGGCGGCCGAAAGCAGACCTAGCCTAGTGGCGTTCCAGTCCAATTCGGCGCGCGCCGCTCCGTCGCTGACGTCTGAAGTGCTTCGGCTGATACCACGACGTCGGGATACCCATAACTACTCCCACGTAGATGGTTAGTGCGTATAGGCTCGTAGCCAGACTCAGATCAAATACCAAGATCTCGTTAAGCGTGTTAAGTGTCCGCGAACGCCGAACAGGGCCAGGCCCACCTCTCTCCTAGGCGGTCTCAACCTGCCCTGTCGCTCCGCCACAAAGATCCACACAGAGGGCCGTCGGGACAAAGGTCCTTTCAGCCCCCAATCCGTGAATCACTCGCGGGTACTCTTCGAGCTGACCCGACTTTAGTCACCATCTGTATAGTATGTATGTATGTATAGTATATACCCGTGATCACCTCCCAGGTGAACGCGGCCCGATAGTATAGCAAGGCAGACTGACAAGAATGTAGGGCCAATGATGATAAACTAGCATCCTATACTAAGCATTTAGGATTGCAGGTAAGGTATCAACAGGTGTAGCATCAATGTCAGGCTATGCATCAGAATAGGTATAACAGAAAGCAGTAACATGCTACACTACTCTAATGCAAGCAGTATAGAGTAGAATAGGCGATATCTGGTGATCAAGGGGGGGGGCTTGCCTGGTTGCTCTGGCAAGAGAGAGGGGTCGTCAACTCCGTAGTCGAACTGGGCAGTAGCAGCGTCGGTCTCGTAGTCTACGGGAGAGAAGAGGGGGAAGAAACAATGAATACAATGCAAACAAATGCATAACGATGCATGACATGACAAGTAACGATGCTAGGTGTGCCCAATCGCGGTAGTAGGTGATACCGACGAAAGGGGGAAACATCCGGGAAAGTATTCCCGGTGTTTCGCGTTTTCGGACAGATGAACCGGAGGGGGAAAGTTGCGTGTTTGGTATGTTAGAGGTGTGTGGTGGACGAACGGGCTGCGTATCCGGGTTCGTCTCGTCGTTCTGAGCAACTTTCATGTTGAAAATATTTTAATCCGAGTTACGGATCAAAAGATATGATTTTTTAAAAGATTTTAACAATTTTGGAATTTAATTATTTATTTAGTTAATTCGAAAAAATGTATTTATGACATCAGCATGATGTCGTGCTGACGTCAGCAGTCAACAGGGGTTGACTGAGTCAACCCTGACATGTGGGTCCAGTGGGACCCACCTGTCATTCTCTATTTAAATTAATTAGGGTTTAGGTTAATCTAATTACAGTTTAATTAAACTAATTAGTTAATTAGGTTAATCTAATTATGATTAATTAACTTAATTAATTCCTTAATTAATTAATTAATTTAATTATTATTTATTTATTTAATAATATATTTTTTTAATTCCCTTTTTTTTAATTTAAAGTTCTGGGGCGTGGGCCCCGTTTGTCATAGGCCCATAGGGGCCTATCGGGCGCGGGTTAACGGGGATGGAGCGGAGCAGAGCCACAGGGCTCGCGGGTGGACCCGGCGAAACGGGGCGGAGCCCCGCTGTGCGGGCATAACCCGCCCAGACAACGCGCCAGAGCTGGCCGCGGGCGCCGGCGGCCAAGGGCACACGAGCGCCGGCCGGAACAGGGCAGCGGGACGGAGGGGACCGGAGCCATGGGCGCGCGTGTGTCGGCGAGCGACAGCGCGGCGTAGGCGGACGGGCGAGGCGCGGTGGCCGCACGCGCAGGCGGCGACGGACGTAGCGGAACGGCGGGGCAGGGCGAGGTGCGTCGGTGCGGGGCGACGGGCGCGGCCAGGGAGTGGCCCGACCGCGGTGAGCGGGGCGACGCGGTCGCGCGGTGACTGGGCCAGGAGAAGGGGAGCTCACAGGGGGGGCGTAGGGATCTGGCAGTGGCTCGGGGAGGAGTTGAGGTCGCGTCGGAGAGGACGGCGGGGCAGCTCCGGCGAGGTGTCGAGGAGGTGGCCGTGGCGGTGGTGGGCAGCAGTGTCGAGGGTGCCGGTGTCGGGTGGTGGCGGCGTCCAGGCGGCGGGGCGCGGATCGATCCGGCGGCTTCGGGGTTGGTGGCGGGGCGAGGCGACGGCGGCGATGCGAGGCGGCGCCGAGGACGCGCGCCAGCGTCGAGGAGTGGGGGGGGCGCGGTCGCCGGGGAGAGGCGGCGGGGTCGGCGATGGTGGTCGACGCGGGCGTCGGGGTCGAGGGGTGAGCGCCCCCGATCCAGAACGTGGGGAGGGAGTGGGAAACGGGGGAAGTGGGGGTGGGATCGGGCTAGGGTTTCGGTGAGGGGGATAAGGGGAGTGGGGTGGGCCGCCGTCGGTGGGCCGGCTGGGCCGGCGTGGTCGGCTGAGCCAACTGGGCCAAGGGGCCCAGTGGTGGGGGGGGGGGCTTGTGGCCTGCTGGGCCGAAGCCCAGGGGGCAAGGGGGGGTTCTCCTTTTCCTTTTTTTTGTCTTGTTTTCTGTTTTCTTTATTATATCTTTATTTCTTTATTTTAGTTGCATTTTAATTTAGTAAAATATACACTTAGTATCTAATTCAGTATTTTGACTTAGTCCATAGTCACAAAAAGTCTAGACCCCAAATAACTTAGTTTGACATTTTATTAATCATAAAAGTTATTCAAATAATCATTTTTACTACTGTTTTATTCATCTCATAGTATTTAAACATTTTATAAATGTGTGGTTTTTCCCCAATAATTATCTATGCAATATTTGGTTTACTCCGAACCTTTTAGTTTTAATATTTGAAAACTTTTATTGTTTGCCTAATTTGAATTTGAATTTGAATCGGTTTCGAACTAACTGGAGATTAGCAGCTATAAACGAGGTCACGTGGCATCATTAGCAGAGGATCACTGTAGCTTAATTACCCGGACGTCACAGGCGAGCTCTTCGTCACCTCCATAAACGAGAAACGTGTCCTTTGTCCTTTTCAGGTACTTCAGGATATTCTTAACCGTTGTCCAGTGTTCCTTGCCGGGATTACTTTGGTACCTTCCTACCAAACTTACGGCAAGGTTTACATCAGGTCTAGTACACAGCATGGCATACATAATAGATCCTATGGCTAAAGCATAGGGGATGACACTCATCTCTTCTTTATCTTTTGCCGTGGTCGGGCATTGAGCCGAGCTCAATCTCACACCTTGCAATACATGCAAGAACCCCTTCTTGGACTGATCCATTTTGAACTTCTTCAAAATCTTATCAAGGTATGTGCTTTGTGAAAGACCTATGAGGCGTCTTGATCTATCCCTATAGATCTTGATGCCTAATATGTAAGCTGCTTCTCCAAGGTCCTTCATTGAAAAACACTTATTCAAGTAGGCCTTAATACTGTCCAAAAGTTCTATATCATTTCCCATCAAAAGTATGTCATCTACATATAATATGAGAAATGCTACAGAGCTCCCACTCACTTTCTTGTAAACGCAGGCTTCTCAGTCTGCATAAACCCAAACGCTTTGATCATCTCATCAAAGCGAATGTTCCAACTCCGAGATGCTTGCACCAGCCCATAAATGGATCGCTGGAGCTTGCATACTTTGTTAGCATTCTTAGGATCGACAAAACCCTCCGGCTGCATCATATACAGTTCTTCCTTAAGATGCCCGTTAAGGAATGCCGTTTTGACGTCCATCTGCCATATCTCATAATCATAGTATGCGGCAATTGCTAACATGATTCGGACGGACTTCAGCTTTGCTATGGGAGAGAATGTCTCATCGTAGTCAACCCCTTGAACTTGTCGATAACCCTTAGCGACAAGTCGAGCTTTATAGACGGTAATATTACCATCCGCGTCCGTCTTCTTCTTAAAGATCCATTTGTTTTCTATCGCTCGCCGATCATCGAGCAAGTCAGTCAAAGTCCATACTTTGTTTTCATACATGGATTCTATCTCGGATTGCATGGCTTCAAGCCATTTGTTGGAATCTGGGCCCGCCATCGCTTCCTCATAGTTTGAAGGTTCACCGTTGTCTAACAACATGATTTCCAGGACAGGGTTGCCATACCACTCTGGTGTGGAACGTGTCCTTGTGGACCTACGAGGTTCTGTAGCAACTCGATCCGAAGTACCTTGATCATCATCATTAATTTCCTCTCCAGTTGGTGTAGGCACCACAGGAACATTTTCCTGAGCTGTACTACTTTCCGGTTCAAGAGGTAGTACTTGATCGAGTTCTACTTTCCTCCCACTTACTTCTTTCGAGAGAAACTCTTTTTCCAGAAAGGAACCGTTCTTGGCAACAAAGGTCTTGCCCTTGGATCTTAAGTAGAAGGTATACCCAATGGTTTCCTTAGGGTATCCTACGAAGACGTATTTTTCCGACTTGGGTTCGAGCTTTTCAGGTTGTAATTTCTTGACATAAGCATCGCATCCCCAAACTTTTAGAAACGACAGCTTAGGTTTCTTCCCAAACCATAATTCATACGGTGTCGTCTCAACGGATTTAGAGGTGCCCTATTTAAAGTGAATGTAGCTGTCTCTAGAGCGTATCCCCAAAATGATAGCGATAAATCGGTAAGAGACATCATAGACCGCACCATATCCAATAGAGTGCGATTACGACATTCGGACACACCGTTACGCTGAGGTGTTCCAGGCGGCGTGAGTTGTGAAACGATTCCACATTTCCTTAAGTGTGTACCAAATTCGTGACTTAAGTATTCTCCTCCACGATCTGATCGTAGGAACTTTATCTTTCGGTCACGTTGATTCTCTACCTCATTCTGAAATTCCTTGAACTTTTCAAAGGTTTCAGACTTGTGTTTCATTAAGTAGACATACCCATATCTACTCAAGTCATCAGTGAGAGTGAGAACATAACGATATCCTCCGCGAGCCTCAATGCTCATTGGACCGCACACATCGGTATGTATGATTTCCAACAAGTTGGTTGCTCGCTCCATTGTTCCGGAGAATGGAGTCTTGGTCATTTTTGCCCATGAGGCATGGTTCGCATGTGTCAAATGATTCATAATCTAGAGACTCTAAAAGTCCATCAGCATGGAGCTTCTTCATGCGCTTGACACCAATGTGACCAAGGCGGCAGTGCCACAAGTATGTGCGACTATCATTATCAACTTTACATCTTTTGGTATTCACACTATGAATATGTGTAATATTACGTTCGAGATTCATTAAGAATAAACCATTGACCATCGGGGCATGACCATAAAACATATCTCTCATATAAATAGAACAACCATTATTCTCAGATTTAAATGAGTAGCCATCTCGTATCAAACGAGATCCAGATACAATGTTCATGCTCAAACTTGGCACTAAATAACAATTATTGAGGTTTAAAACTAATCCCGTAGGTAAATGTAGAGGTAGCGTGCCGACGGCGATCACATCGACCTTGGAACCATTCCCGACGCGCATCGTCACCTCGTCCTTCTCCAGTCTCCGCTTATTCTGCAGCTCCTGCTGTGAGTTACAAATGTGAGCAACGGCACCGGTATCAAATACCCAGGAGTTACTACAAGTACTGGTAAGGTACACATCAATTACATGTATATCAAATATACCTTTAGTGTTGCCGGCCTTCTTGTCCGCTAAGTATTTGGGGCAGCTCCGCTTCCAGTGACCCTTCCCTTTGCAATAAAAGCACTCAGTCTCAGGCTTGGGTCCATTCTTTGACTTCTTCCCGGCAACTGGCTTACCGGGCGCGGCAACATCTTTGCCGTCCTTCTTGAAGTTCTTCTTACCCTTGCCCTTCTTGAACTTAGTGGTCTTATTGACCATCAACACTTGATGTTCTTTCTTGATTTCAACCTCTGCTGACTTCAGCATTGAAAATACTTCAGGAATGGTCTTCACCATCCCCTGCATATTGTAGTTCAACACAAAGCTCTTGTAGCTCGGTGGGAGCGACTGAAGGATTCTGTCAATGACCGCCTCGTCTGGGAGGTTGATCTCCAGCTGGGACAGGCGGTTGTGCAACCCAGACATTTTGAGTATGTGCTCACTGACAGAACTGTTTTCCTCCATCCTACAACTATAGAACTTGTAGGAGACTTCATATCTCTCGACCCGGGCATGATCTTGAAAAACCATTTTCAGCTCCTCGAACATCTCATATGCTCCGTATTTCTCAAAACGCTTTTGGAGCCCCGGTTCTAAGCTGTAAAGCATGCCGCACTGAACGAGGGAGTAATCAGCAGCACGTGACTGCCAAGCGTTCATAACATCTCGGTTCTCTGGGATGGGTGCTTCACCTAGCAGTTCATCTAGGACATATGCTTTCTTGGCTGCTATGAGGATGATCCTCAGGTTCCGGACCCAGTCCGAATAGTTGCTGCCATCATCTTTCAGCTTGGTTTTCTCTAGGAACGCGTTGAAGTTCATGTTGACATGAGCGTTGGCCATTTGATCTACAAGACATATTTTTGCAAAAGTTTTAGACTAAGTTCATCTAATCAAATTATTTAATGAACTCCCACTCAGATTAGACATCCCTCTAGTCATCTAAGTGTTACACGATCCGAGTCGACTAGGCCGTGTCCGATCATCACGTGAGACGGACTAGTCATCATCGGTGAACATCTCCATGTTGATCGTATCTTCCATACGACTCATGTTCGACCTTTCGGTCTCTGTGTTCCGAGGCCATGTCTATACATGCTAGGCTCGTCAAGTTAACCCTAAGTGTTCTGCATGTGTAAATCTGTCTTACACCCGTTGTATCTGAACGTAAGGATCTATCACACCCGATCATCACGTGGTGCTTCGAAACGACGAACTTTAGCAACGGTGCACAGTTAGGGGAAACACTTTCTTGAAATTATTATAAGGTATCATCTTATTTACTACCTCCATTCTAAGTAAACAAGATGCATAAAACATAATAAACATCACATGCAATTATATAGTAGTGACATGATATGGCCAATATCATATAGCTCCTTTGATCTCCATCTTCGGGGCTCCATGATCATCTTCATCACCAGCATGACACCATGATCTCCATCATCATGATCTCCATCATTGTGTCTTCATGAAGTTGTCACGCCAACGACTACTTCTACTTCTATGGCTAACGCGTTTAGCAATAAAGTAAAGTAATTTACATGGCGTTCTTCAATGACACGCAGGTCATACAAAAAATAAAGACAACTCCTATGGCTCCTGCCGGTTGTCATACTCATCGACATGCAAGTCGTGATTCCTATTACAAGAACATGATCTCATACATCACAATATATCATTCATCATTCATCACAACTTCTGGCCATATCACATCACATGACAATTGCTGCAAAAACAAGTTAGACGTCCTCTAATTGTTGTTGCATCTTTTACGTGGCTGCAATTGGGTTCTAGCAAGAACGTTTTCTTACCTACGAATAACCACAACGTGATTTTGTCAACTTCTATTTACCCTTCATAAGGACCCTTTTCATCGAATCCGCTCCAACTAAAGTAGGAGAGACAGACACCCGCTAGCCACCTTATGCAACTAGTGCATGTCACTCGGTGGAACCTGTCTCACGTAAGTGTACGTGTAAGGTCGGTCTGGGCCGCTTCATCCCACAATACCGCTGAAGCAAGAAAAGACTAGTAGCGGCAAGCAAGTTGACAAGATCTACGCCCACAACAAATTTGTGTTCTACTCGTGCAATAGAGAACTACGCATAGACCTAGCTCATGATGCCACTGTTGGAGAACGTTGCAGAAAATTAAAATTTTTCCTACGGTTTCACCAAGATCCATCTATGAGTTCATCTAAGAAACGAGTCATGGGAGAGAGATTGCATCTACATACCACTTGTAGATCGCGTGCGGAAGCGTTCAAGAGAACGGTGATGATGGAGTCGTACTCGTCGTGATTCAAATCACTGATGACCAAGTGCCGAACGGACAGCACCTCCGCGTCCAACACACGTACGGAGCGGATGACGTCTCCTCCTTCTTGATCCAGCAAGGGGGAAGGAGAGGTTGATGATGATCCAGCAGCACGACGGCGTGGTGGTGGATGCAGCGGAACTCCGGCAGGGCTTCACAGAGCTACTACGGGAGGAGGACGAGGTGTAGCAAGGGGAGGGAGGCGCCAAGACTTGGGGTGCGGTTGCCCTCCCCCTGCCCTCCTTTATATAGGCCCCCAGGGGGGGCCGGCCCTGGGAGATGCAATCTCCCAAGGGGGCGGCGGCCAGGGGGGTGGAGTGCCCCCCAAGGCAAGTGGTGCGCCCCCCCCCCCACCTAGGGTTTCCAACCCTGGGCGCAGGGGGGGCCCAAGAGGGGGCGCACCAGCCCACTAGGGGCTGGTTCCCCTCCCACTTCAGCCCACGGGGCCCTCTGGGATAGGTGGCCCCACCCGGTGGACCCCCGGGACCCTTCCGGTGGTCCCGGTACAATACCAGGTGAGCCCAAAACTTTCCTGATGGCCGAAACAGCACTTCCTATATATAATTATTTACCTCCGGACCATTCCGAAACTCCTCGTGACGTCCGGGATCTCATCTGAGACTCCGAACAACATTCGGTTTGCTCCATACTCATATTCATACAACCCTAGCATCACCGAACCTTAAGTGTGTAGACCCTACGGGTTCGGGAGACATGTAGACATGACCGAGACGGCTCTCCGGTCAATAGCCAACAGCGGGATCTGGATACCCATGTTGGCTCCCACATACTCCTCGATGATCTCATCGGATGAACCACGATGTCGAGGATTCAAGCAACCCCGTATACTATTCCCTTTGTCAGACGGTATGTTACTTGCCCGAGATTTGATCGTCGGTACCCCAATACCTTGTTCAATCTCGTTACCGGCAAGTCACTTTACTCGTACCGTAATGCATGATCCCGTGACCAGACACTTGGTCACTTTGAGCTCATTATGATGATGCACTACCGAGTGGGCCCAGTGATATCTCTCCATTATACAGAGTGACAAATCCCAGTCTCGATCCGTGTCAACCCAACAGACACTTTCGGAGATACCTGTAGTGCACCTTTATAGTCACCTAGTTACGTTGTGACGTTTGGTACACCCAAAGCACTCTTAGGGTGTCTGGGAGTTACACGATCTCATGGTCTAAGGAAGAGATACTTGACATTGGAAAAGCTCTAGCAAAACGAACTACACGATCTTGTGCTATGCTTAGGATTGGGTCTTGTCCATCACATCATTCTCCTAATGACGTGATCCTGCTATCAACGACATCTAATGTCCATAGTCAGGAAACCATGACTATCTGTTGATCAACGAGCTAGTCAACTAGAGGCTTACTAGGGACATATTATGGTCTATGTATTCACACGTGTATTACGATTTCCGGATAATACAATTATAGCATGAATAAAGACAATTATCATGAACAAGGAAATATAATAATAATCCTTTTATTATTGCCTCTAGGGCATATTTCCAACAGTATTACTGTTGTCAGATTCATCATTATAATAGTGTTGTGCTACCCTTGGAGTATTTTGAGATGATGATATTATGCTTGGATTATTTGTTGGATATTGCTATGACTTGGATTATAGTCTAATAGTTGATATTGGAGTATCAGTTAGCACAATTATATTTTTGGGATTAAATTCCGTCATTAAGTTGGTCAGGTGCCGCCGAACCGGGCTTTTCCAGTGCAACCACATTTGCCGGTATGGGACGGCCCTAATGCGATCCTATTGTCGTGCCTCTTGCTGGTGCATCCAATGAGGGAAGGTTATGGGCGCGTGCTACCCTGATCAGGTAGGCAGACATAAGCCTTGTGTGCCCGTAGTTGGATTTTGCACGCGGGTCCCCGTGTGGGATCGTTTATGTTTTGGCCACGACGGTGGTTGTTGTGTCTTTGGTATACACGGGGCCACCCATATTTAGCCCAGAGGGGAGTGAGTCGGAGTGGCCGGGAGAGTGTCATGGCAGTAGATCGGTTTTGTCAGAACGTCGTTGGTCCACCCGAATGGGAGTGCGAGGCCATGGATCTGTGGTGTGGGTAAAGTGCACTACCTCCGCAGAGTGTGAATTTTAATCTATCGATAGCCGCGTCCTTGGTCATGGGCATGGGTTCGTACTAGGTCACACCGTTCGATCAACACTCACATGACGGAATGACTAATAGGTAATTTATATGTGGATAGTTTGAGACCAAGTGTTGGTCGTGGTAGTGATCGCCGTAAGGACCACAGTTTGAGACCAAGTGTTGGTCGTGGTAGTGATCGCCGTAAGGATCACAGTTTGAGACCAAGTGTTGGTCGTGGTAGTGATCGCCGTAAGGATCACAGTTTGAGATCAAGTGTTGGTCGTGGTAGTGATCACCGTAAGGATCACAGTTTGAGACCAAGTGTTGGTCGTGGTAGTGATCACCGTAAAGATCACAGTTTGAGACCAAGTGTTGGTCATGGTAGTGATCGCCGAAAAGATCACCGTTTGGTTTTGATCACGAGGTGATCGAGATGGTATATTGGTTGGTCGGTTAGCCAAGAGAGATATGGTTATGGAGATCTGAGATGGTAATTTATCAGTATTGTAGTAGCTTCATATCATGCTTAGTAGTTGCTGCTGTATTAGGGTAGCTATTAATTTAATTAACATGCTTAATGCTATGTTGTTGTCTTGCCTTGATGCTTTTTGTTGTTGTGAGCTTGCAAATACATTCAATGTACTGACCTGGCGTGTCATGCCAGATTGCAGGTGATGCCGTGATTGCTTGATTGCTTGTCGTGGTTTCCATTCGTGCGAGCTAGATCGTGTCCCAGCCAAACTCCCTGCGGAGTGGAGTTCACTACCTTCATCGTTGTTCCGTTGCTTTGAGTTGTTCCGCTGCTAGCATAGAGCAAGTGTAGTACCGCGGGCGTAGTGTCACCGTGCTGATGTGAAACTTTGTAACACCAGACCTTTGTATTTATTCTTGTAATAAGAGCTGATTTGTTCTATGTCAAGTAGTGCTGTATTCCAAAGACTTCTCCTCGCTCTCTGGGCTGGAATATGGGGCATTCCAGTTTCTCTGAGCCGGGGTGCCACACTGGGGCCTAATGTTTGGGATATAACTATTGGGTATGACCCGCCCAGGAGGGGCCGAGTCATATCGTTGGCGATTCAAGGATGAAGATGGCGGGTTATGAAGCAAGCCTATTGAAGGCCCAAGATCCAGAGGCGACTTGAGGCCCAAGAGGATAAACCGCCATATGTGTAACTTGTATTGTAAGGCAAGTTTAATTAGTCACTGAGCTGGACACGTTGTGTATGAGCCAGCCGAGACTCTGTAAGCCATCGGGCATCAACCTGTGTATATAAGGGGGTGACCCGGCGGCGGGTTAGGACAAGAAACAACAAGTAAAGAACTAGCTCAAGTGTATTCGCTCCCTAGTAATCGAAACCCAAGAAATACAACCTAAAGCAAGAGTAACTTTTACCTCATTGAGAGGGTCCGAACCTGGGTAAAAACTCTCTGTGTCCTTTATCCCGTTTAACCCCTTTAAGCTAACCTAGCGGTGATGGCTCCAGACCTAAGTCCTCTTGTTAGGGCATCTATCGTGTTAAGTGCATGACAAGTTCTGTTAAACCAAAAATACAAAAATATCATGCTGCAAGTTTTAGTAATTTATTTTATCTCGCGTTCCCATGAGATCTATTTATCCAATCTACTACAGTTTTTATCTATCTTTTGACCAGTGAGAGATTGACAACCCCTCTCTTACGTCGGGTTGCAAGTATTTGTTCTTTTTGTGCAGGAGTTGTTTACGTGGTGTTGCGTGGTTCTCCTACTAGTTCGACAACCTTGGTCTCATCACTGAGGGAATACCTACTATTGTTGTGTTGCATCTTCCCTTCCTCTTTGGGGAAATACCGACGTAGTTCAAGCAAACATCAAAAGGAATTTCTGGCGCCGTTGCCGGGGAGGATCAAGTCAAGATAGTCTCCCGGCTCTGTGCCAATTTCTGGCGCCGTTGCCGGGGAGACATCATCAACATCAACAAGGTTCCTAATCGCAAACCTCATCTCCTTGCAATTTACATTATTTTCCATTTGCCTCTCGTTTTTCTCTCCCCCACTTCACAAAAATTCTCGTTTTATTTGCCCTCTTTTTTGTTCGTCGTTTTCTCGTCAGATCTATCTTTTTGCTTGCAATCATGAGTGATTTTGGTATGGCAGAAACAGATGATGGCCTAACTCCTAAAATGGAGCGTATGGATAATCTGGATGGCAAAACTTTTGTCTTGTGGCAGGGGAATTTTGTGGGAAAATAACATATCCAAGAATTCTTCAATTGTGTTGGAAAATTAAGTCTTGATGATGCTCCTATACTTAAAAGGACTAAATCTTATGCGGAAGCTATTTCGGCACTAGCTCTGAAACTTAAAAATAAGTTTATTCATACTCATCCTACCTTGCAAAGGTTGTTCTATGAGTTACCCGTTATAAAGAATCCTAAAGCTAAAAAGTTAGCCACTCTTGTTCTCATGAATGAATTTGACTACATAATACGGGAAGCTAAGGAAATCTTTGATTTTTATGGTGTGAATCATGAAACACCCGTGATTGATGAAATTATTTATAATAGTGATTATGCGTTGAGACATTTGCTTGGGAATAATCAAATCTTGATGAGAACCTTAAAAAGCAAGTCCCTATTTTAGACATGATCCAACAAGTTTTCAATGATATTAATCAACACTATTCTTGGATTGCTGCCGAAAATCAAAAGGGTTATGATGATAAGCAACTTGATAGTGCTAAGGTTTCCATGGATAATGTGTTTTATGTTTTATTTGCAAAACCCCCTGATAAAAATACCCCCAAGGAATACAAGGACAAAAATGGCAACACTTAGATCATTCGCCTTATGCCTAGCTAGGGGCGTAAAATGATAGCGCTCGTTGAGAGGCAACCCAACTTGTATCTTTTTGCTTTTTGGTTTTCTTGTTGTTTTCAATAAAATACCCAATTATGACTCTGATTAGATGTGTTTTTGTGGTTTAAATTAGTGTTTGTGCCAAGCAAGGACTTTGGGATGATTTGGGTGCGAGTTGATTTGATCTTGTGAAAAACAGAAACTTTTGCGCTCATGAAAATAATTCCCATTTTTAACAGAAGAGTGCTTTTGAGTTAAATCTTTTTGCAGAAGATTAATAAACAAATTTTTCATGTTGTCCTAATTTTTCAGAATTTCTGGAGTTACAGAAGTATTCGAAGTTTCCAGATTGTTGCAGACTGTTCTGTTTTTGACAGATTCTGTTTTCTTTGCGTTGTGTGCTTTTTTGATGATTCTATGGTTTTCCTTTGAAGAGTTTTTGCCATAGAAAAGTTGGAATACAGTAGATATAATGCAAAAATAAAATATGAATGGGTTTGCAATAGTACTTATAGTAGTGGTTTGCTTTCTTATACTAACGAGTCACACAAAGGTTTTGTTGAGTTTTGTGTGATTGAAGTTTTCAAGTTTTGGGTGATATTACGATGGATGAAGGAATAAGGATTTGCAAAAGGCTAAGCTTGGGGATGCCTGAGGCACCCCAAGATAGTATTCAAGAAGTAGCAAGCAACTAAGCTTGCGGATGCCTTCGAGTGGCATCCCCTCTTTCTTCTAACAACCATTCGTATTTTACTTGGAACTATGTTTTTATTTGTCACATATTATGAGTTTTGCTTGGAGCATCTTGTATGATATGAGTCTTTGCTTATTTTGCTTTGTGTTTTAAGTCTTGAATCCTTGCTGGACACACCTTTTTGAGAGATCCAAAAAATTATGCTATACTTGCTCCTATGTTTCACTTAAATTTTTAGAGCTATGGAATTGCTCTAGTGCTTCACTTATATCTTTTTGAGCACGATGTGCTTTGTTATTTTTGAAGAAATGATCTCATACTTCACATAGATTTATTTGGGAGTTAGTAAAATTTTGAAGAAATTCTCTCTTGCTTCACTTAAATTATTTTGAGAGAAAGAAATATTATGCTCATGTTCTTCACTTAAATTTGTTTGAGCTTATTAAAAGCAACATATGAAATTGGTCCCAAAGTGATAGATATCCAAAGATGATATAATAAAAACTTTCATGAAGATAATAGAATAAACTTTGTTTTTTGTAATGGTTTTGAGATATGACGATATGATATGTGAGTCATGTTGATGAGTAATTATTCTTTAGTAAGAATATTGGTGTTAAGGTTTGTGATTCCTAATACTTCTCCAACGTATCTACTTTTCCTAACGCTTTTCCTCTTGTTTTGGACTCTAATTTGCATGATTTGAATGAAACTAACCCCGGACCGACACTATTTTCTGCAGAACTACCATGATGTTGTTTTTGTGCAGAAATAAAAGTTCTCAGAATGGAACGAAACTTTTTGAAGATTTTTTATATCAAATAAGAGAATTTCTGGAGCCAAGAGGTACCTGAGGGGGGCACCTAGGTGGGCAGAACCCACCAGGGCGCGCCTGCCCCCCAGGCGTGCCCAGGTGGGTGCTGCCCACCTGCTGGCCCTGCTGACCCTGAAACAGATGCTATAAAATCACATTATTCCAGAAAAAAATCAGGGAGAAAGAATTATCGCGTTTCACGAGACGGAGCCACCGCGGTCTCTTGTTCTTCATCGGGAGGCTAGATCTGGAGTCCGTTTGGGGCTTCGGAGAGGGGGATCTTTGATCTTCATCATCACCAACACATCTCCATCACCAATTCCATGATGCTCCCCAACGGGAGTGAGTAATTCCTTCGTAGGCTCACTGGTCGGTGAGGAGTTGGATGAGATTCATCATATAATCGAGTTAGTTTTGTTAGGGCCTAATCCCTAGCATCCACTATGTTCTAAGATTGATGTTGCTATGACTTTGCCATGCTTAATGCTTGTCACTTTGGGCCCAGGTGCCATGATTTCAGATCTGAACCGTTTATGTTATCACCATTATATACATGTTCTAGATCCGATCTTTCAAGTTATAGTCACCTACTATGTGTTATGATCCGGCAACCCCAGAGTGACAATAGTTGGGACCACTCTCGGTGATGATCGTAGTTTGACGAGTTCATGTATTCACCGTGTGCCAATGCTTTGGTCCGGTTCTCTATAAAAAGGAGGCCTTAATATCCCTTAGTTTCCAATAGGACCCCGCTGCCACGGGAGGGTAGGACAAAAGATGTCATGCAAGTTCTTTCCATAAGCACGAATGACTATTTACGGAACACATGCCTACATTATATTTATGAACTGGAGCTAGTGTCGTATCGCCCTAGTTTATAACTGTCTCATGATGAATATCATCCAGCGAGTCACCGATCCAATGCCTACGAATTTACCTTATATTGTTCTTGCTAAGTTACTACTGCTACTGCTATCGTTACTGCTACAATATCACTGCTATCACTGCTACAGTTACTATTGCTACTGCTGCTATCATCAAAACTATCATATTATTGTGCTACTAATCACTTTGTTGTAGATAATTTATCTCCAGGTGTGGTTGAATTGACAACTCAGCTGCTAATACCTTCAAATATTCTTTGGCTCCCCTTGTGTCGAATCTATAAATTCGGGTTGAATACTCTACCCTCGAAAACTGTTGCGATCCCTTATACTTGTGGGTTAAAAAACCTTTTTCTGGCGTCGTTGCCGGGAAGCGTAGCTATATTTGTTGAGTCACTTGGGATTATTATCATATAATAATGAATCTATGGATGTGAATTTTGTTGGTAGGAACAATTTTGGTAACAACGCGTATAGAGGAAACTTTAATCCTAGGCCGTTTCTTAGTGATTCCTCTAATAATTATGGTAATTCCTACAACAACTCTTATGGAAATTTTAGTAAGATGCCCTCTGATTTTGAGATTAGTGTTAAAGAATTTATGATCTCTCAAAAGAATTTCAATGCTTTGCTTGAAGAAAAATTGCCTAAGATTGATGAATTGGCTAGGAACGTGGATAGAATTTCTCTTGATGTTGATTCTTTGAAACTTAGATCTATTCCACCTAAGCATGATATCAATGAGTCTCTCAAAGCCATGAGAATTTCCATTGATGAGTGCAAAGAAAGAACTGCTAGGATGCGTGCTAAGAGAGATTGCTTTGTAAAAGCGTGTTCTTCTAGTTTCGATGATAATAATGATGAAGATCTAGAAGTGATTGATGTGTCCCCTATTAAATCTTTGTTTTGCAATATGAAGCTTGATAATGATGGGACTGGAGATGAGCCAACTTTAGTTAAAAGGCATCCCAATTATTCGAAGTTTTTAGATCTTGATGCTAAATTTGGTAAAAGTGGGATTGGAGAGGTCAAAACTTTACATAGCAATGAACCCACTATTTTGGGTACTAGTCCACCTCTTCGAGAGCTCATACAACTTACTCAACTATGCCAGAGCCCATAATGACTTGTGGCTGCACACGGAAGTTTCTAAGCATGAAATATCATATGATCCCTTTGAGCCTGGGTGGCGAACCGAGGAAAAATCACACGGGTACTCCGCGATTTCCCAAATGGACAAACACTGGACTCTCCAAGTGCCCCGACCAATCCATCCAGATGTGTATTAAAGTTGCCACCTTAATGTTATCCAAGATTAATAACTCTCATAACTTCCATGTGTATCACGATCCAATCCCCGTCTACGAGCATGGCTAAGCAATAATAGAGCATAACGTATATTCTTGGGGTGATCAAAAAGGTCTTAGGTTCCTACCTCAAGTACTACAACCAAACCAGAGCAGCGGAACCGTGGCCGCCACCTCCAGAGAACTGGGCTGCACTATCAGTGGACGGGTCTTTTTGTCCAAGTGATACGTCGGCGGCCGCGAGGATGGTGCTATAATTTTTGCAGCATACAAAGTATTGTTTCACTATAATGATGCTGTGAAAATGGAGATTCATACTTTGATGCAAGGTATGGCTCTAGCCATCCAACATACGGATAGACCAATGCTTGTGCAATCTGACTCAATGGTTGCGTTATCCATTCCATTTAGTGACAACCTGTTACCGTCAGCATATGGACAACTTGCAACTGGGATTAAGGCTCTCGTGTTTGATAAGGAGATTGTTCGCCAGATGATTAGTCACTCACAAAAACAAAATATGGTAGCAGATCGGTTAGCTTTTTATAGCCATATGGAGTCTGTGTACATATGTATGGTTGCATTATGGACCTTCATGTATTGAGGACCTTGTGCCTCTGGATTGTAACCTCATCCTATGGAATAAACTCTTTCTCATTGCAAAGAAAATATTGCAACCACCTGAAGAATAAGAATAAATAGATGCAAGGGATGGATGGCATGAGACTGACATGCATGCCGTGGGGGTGCGCGCGTCCCCCGTTAGCCCGTCAGGTCTCCATTGACGGACGAGTGGTCCCAGTCAACTTGAGCCCACGCACCATCGGATTCGCTCTCCACGCTCCACGGACAAAACCCAACAGGTGATCTTTTCTCCGGCAACGTACAACTACCTCTACAGTACCAGCAGTACTCACTACTGTAAAACGGAGGATTACAGTAAAAATACATTTGTTTGTCACCTAGTGGTAGAGTAGAGTAGTAGTAGCTGCATAGGCTCTGTTCATCTAGGTCGACTAGAACGAAGCGTACATGGACGGACGGAGAAGACGGCGAAAAGATGTAGCAGCAGGCAGCAGCGGGAGATGGATGGACGAGTGACTGGTGCATGGGCAAAAGGACACACACGCCCGTGACTGCCCCTGAGACTCCGGCCAGCTCCGGTCCCACCACCAAAAGCAGCAGCGCCCATCTCATCACTTTCCCCTCCCTCCGCCTGCATCTCTGGCTTTTGCTTCCCCCTCCCTCTCTGCTGAGGTTGTTTGAGTTTTTTTATTTCAAACCAGATGTTTCAACTTATTCACCCTCGCTCGTCAGGGGTAAAAAAGAACCGGTCCTATCCTCTTCTTCTAACGAATGATAAGCAAAGGAGAGGTTATTTTCACAAACACCCAATTTGATGTCCACAACACATCCATGGTAGTCATTAGTCACAAAGTGGCCACTGCTGCCAGGAGTCAAAGACTAGCCAAGCAGTGACGGTATACTTGTTCTTCTGTCATCAGACTGAGATGAGATCCACACAAACAGAGGATTGACCTTGACCTGACCGAGCACACACACGCAGCAATGCAGTTATGCATGATGGTTTCTAGTAAAAAGTACTTTCCACACACTTTCCCCTTGCTATGCTCGGCTCGGCTCGACTCGACTCTTGCAGGAACTAGGTAATAATTAAAACGACTGACTGGTACTATTTATGCTGCTACCATATACTACTAACTACTAAAATGCCTAGGGCTAAAGACAACCTAGGACTTGTTTCCTTTCTTAATCTGTTGCTGTTGTTGCTGTTGAGTTGCTGCCGCTGTCCCTCTCTTCAACTCAACAAAGATACACCTCCTAGAATCTGTTAACGCTTTCCTTTTCTTTTTCCTACCACCACTTGATGGGGTCAGTCATCACACGAGCCCCTGCATGCACACAAAAAAGCCCATCATCAGGGAGGGTAATATTTTACTATTACATACATACATCCTTCTACCATGATTGAGTCAGTGATTGTTGCTGTTGACACTTACTCCCGGCACAGCAGGGAGCAGATGACACCCCTCTTCTTTGCTCTATTCACAGCCCAATTGCTCCCTGCCCAGACGACAATCTGAAGAGGAAAAACAATTTTACATCTCTCACATAGCTGTTGACAATTTTCTCACAAAAATGTACTAATTCCTGATGCAGGTTAAAAACAGATATTAGCATGAAGGGAAGTGAATCAACTGGAGTGATGTTTTCAAATAATAATCACCTAGGCACTTGAGAGAAGCAGGAGCTGTAGAGAGGTTTTGTAGGCGGGAAAAGAGAAGAGGCCACCAGGTGGGGGCTGCTACTGTTGCCCATGGCACCAGTGTGAGCTGTCAGCTGCTCAGCAGCAGCAGCAGCAGCAATGGAGGCCTCCTTGGTGGGGGAAGAAGCAAAGGGGCTACCAGGCAGGTGGTGGGTGTGCTCCATGCCACTACAATTCAAAAACAAGAGACACACGCACACACATCAATCAATTATGGAAATACAGTATGGTAGAGCCCCCCACAAACAAAGGCAAAAGGACTGTTTAACCAGTTCATAATAATATACTTGTCACTAGCTGGGGTGACTAGTTTCTCTTCTTCGAGTCTTATCTTCCCTTCTATTACTAGACTATTAGTATGCTAATCAAGAGAGCCTATGATTAGCACCACAAAAGCCTATAACTCGCCGCCCTTTTTGCAATGACTTTTGAAAGCACATTTTTTGTTAGGATAAAAGAGAATGATATGATTAGCATATACATATACATATACAGATGAAGAAAAGGAAACAGTTACTGCACTAGTTACTGCAGGTTTTAATTACTGGGGGAAATGTGTGTGGCCTCATTGTACCAATGCATTTCATCACTAGGGTGAATTTCCAGTATTTCTACAAAATGCACTTTTTATTTTGTAATTCAAAACCTGGTGATACTTTTTTGGAAAGTATTAAGTACATGCAGATAACCTTTTGATTTTGATGCCTAAATATGATAATATGTGTACTGCATAAAGCTATTATCGTTGTTGCACAGAATGCATATGACTAAACTTCACAAGGATGCATGTTACAGGATGGTTTATAGAAATACGAGATGTTCAAGTTTTCTAATGGAAAAAATATGCATTTCGAATATCCCGAAGCAGACATCCACCCAAGTGGTGAAAATCCATGTTGGCCCCATCTGATACTAACATCCACCCAAGGATTACAGATATACTATTACCTTTCTTGGTATTCACAAACAACATTGGATGCAGCTGCTGCCCCAGGACCAGATTCCCTCCTCCCCTCTTCCCCAGAGTTGACTGCCTGCCTGGGACTGCCATTGCCATCACCACCCTCCTCCTGATACTCCTGCTTCCCTTCTTTAGAAATCACAGAAGCAGCAGCATATGGACCCATGAAAAGACCACTGCTCAGATTGCTGTTATCTGCAACAAGCAAGCATGGATCATGATGAGCTCTGAACGCTCGGGTAACCAAATGTGCATTTGGAAAAAAAAAACGAAATGTAATGCTTTCCAAGAACTGGACCTTGGATGGTGCTAATGGCCTCATCAAGATGGACGCCATTGCCGTTCCCACTGAAGCAGCCGCCATTGCCGTCGGAAGGTGAGCCCACGGGGGAGTCGAGGAGGTGGTGGCCCCTGTTCTTGAGGTCAAGAAACTGCAGCCCCATGAGCCGGCGGCCTTGCAGCTCGATGGCATGCTGCAGCTCCGCCGCCTCCTGCTGCTCCTCCAGCCTCCTCCTCAGAAACGCCGCCTCGTGGCCGGCCATGCTCCCGTACAGCATTCTCTGCCCTGGCAATGGCAACACCAGCTCGTCAAACGCCTTGCGCAAATAACTGATGATTAGATAGGAGTGTTCAAATGCTCACCGATTTGCGGCTGCTGGAGGTCGAAGGGGTCCCTGGAGTCGAGCAGACCGGCAGGCGGCATCGCGCTGCTCACGGAGGCGAACTCGCGGTGGTGAGGAGAGAGGCAGTGGCCGCCGCCGCCGCCATGTCTGAACCTGTCGGGGACCTTGCCCTTCTCCTTGTAAGGCTTGACGAGGACGCGCGCGTCGCAGACGAAGTGTGGGTTGCCCTTGGCGAGGACGAGCCGCACCGTCTCCGGGTAGACGAAGGAGACGAAGCCGAACATGCGCTTCGGCTGGTGCGGGATGCGCACGTCCTGTACCGGCCCGTACATGCTGCGCGCTCAACCAAATGATCGGTCGACATTAGAGCAGAAGGGAGAGGTTTAGTACGCAACAAGGGCGGCGTGTGCGCACCTGAAGTAGCTGGACACGTCCTCTTCGGTGAAGGTGGAGTCGGCGGGGAAAGTGAGGTAGATCTGGCGCGCGCCGTGGTTGATGGCGAGGTCGCCGCGGTCCATGCGAGGCGACCGGTGGGAGAACCTGTGCATGTCATCGCCTCCGGCGAACAGCATGTCCGCCGCCCTGAAGCAGCAAGTATCAGTAATCTAGGCGGCTGAATGACAAGAGAAAATGGAAGCTTATGGGGATTTAAAAGGTGCCACCTTTGGGACTCGCTCTGCTGCTGCTGCTGTTGTAGGAGGAAGCTGAGGCCTTTGGGCGGCGACGGCGAGAAGGGGAAGGCGGGCGCCATCATCTGCGACCGCGCGGCGGCGAGGGCCTTGGCGCGCATGACCGCCATCTCCTGCTCGGCGACGTCCTCGGGCAGCCCGTGCAGGAAGCGGCAGCCGGAGCCGTTCTTGCAGAACCCCCGGGCGAAGTACTGGCACGGCTTCCACCCGCCCTCGGCGTCGCTCAGCGAGAAGCTCCGGCGGTGGTTAGTGCCGCTCGCCGGAGACCAGCACCCGTACTCCTCCTCGGGGTAGAACGCTTCGGATGCGGCGGCGAACGGGAGGCCGCCTTCGACATCTCCTCCAGCCGCACCCGGCGCCATCCTCCATGCTGGCGCGGGTGGGGAGGGGGGTTTGCTGCAGGCCGCGAGGTCGGCGACGACGGACTGGAGGAGGTGCTCGGGGCCGAAGGCGAGGCGGATCATATCCTCCTCGCTCTTGTCCTGGGTGAGCAGCATGCCCATGATCTTGGAGGCGAGGTCCGCGTCGACGAGCCCCTGGACCCGTGCGAACACCACCTTGGTGGCCTCGTAGGCGTCCATTGCGCCGCTAGTCTCTCCACGCGGCGGCGGTCTTTGATTTCTCAGAGGGGACGAGAGAGAGGGAGCGAGGAGCGGGGAATGTGAAAAGATTGGATTACAGAGGAGGGAAGACGAGAAGGAAGGGTGGGGGCACAGCTGTAAGCGGCATAGTGAAATAAATAGCGCGCCTGGGTTGGGTTGGGCTGGGAAAGTGCACTGTCTTCTTCCCCCAAATCAGTTTCCCTCCATCGATGGCCGGCTGAGGTTTTTCTCTCTATACAGTTTACCTAGAGGGATGGTTGTCACATTCAAATTTTGGATTTGAGATGGTTGTCCTGAGTTTCATTTTGGTACTCCCTCTCTTTCAATTTAGGTTGCGTATAACTTTTTCCGATATGGTTAAATGCGTTACGAATTAGTGTGATCAATGCTATTTCTTCGATGAGCTGTCAAAATTGTCCCTCTGCATCCGTCACTCCATGTCCTTAAATACGCTCCCGTGTTTCACGCGAGTAATTATTTCTTTTGGAAGTTTCGCTCGCCTTTGAATCCCCCCCCTCCGGTTGCATCCATCTACTCCTGGCAGGGGCGAAACCCAATGGGCCGATCCTAAAGCGCGGAAACACATGTCGTGAAAATGTACTAAGGCCATGGGAATTAGGTTGGGCCACAATGGGTGCATCATGACCCCATGTTTCTAGCCCACAATCAAGGTTGTACTTCCTTGTGTCGCTGACAGTAGCCCTCGACATTGCCAACTTGTGAAGGTTTAGGAGAATATTTGGTGGTGGAGCGGGCCAAAGAGAGCGCAAGGTGGGGCATCGAGACGTCACTCCTCACGCACGGGATCCAGGGCGCCCACTCTACAGCGAAAAGAAATGTTCACTTCTCGGAGCGAAATGATAACGTGTCGTTGTTGGGCTCTACGGTAGGGTGCGAGGAGCGGGGAATGTGAAAAGATTGGACTACGGAGGAGGAAGGGTGGGGGCACAGCTGTAAGTGGCATAGTGAAATAAATAGCGCACCTTGGTTGGGTTGGGCCGGGAAAGTGCAGTGTCTTCTTCCCACAAATCAGTTTCCCTCCATCAATGGCCTGTTGAGGTTTTCCTCTCTATATAGTTTAACTAGAGGGATGGCTGTCACATTCAAATTTTGGATTTGAGATGGTTGTCCTGAGTTTCGTTTCGGTACTCCCTCTCTTTCAATTTAGGTTGCGTATAACTTTTTCGATATGGTCAAATGCGTTACGAATCAGTGTGATCAATGCCATTTCTTCGATGAGCTGTCAAAATTGTCCCTCTGCACCTGCCACTCCATGTCCTTAAATACGCTCTCGTGCTTCACGCGAGTAATTACTTCTTTTGGAAGTTTCGCTCGCCTTTGAATCCTCTTCCCCCTCCCCCCTCCACCGGTTGCATCCATCTACTCCTGGTAGGGGCGAAACCCAATGGGCCGATCCTAAGGCACGGAAACACATGTCATGAAAATGTACTAAGGCCATGGGCATTAGGTTGGGCCACAATGGGTGCATCATGACCCCATGTTTCTAGCCTTCAATCAAGGTTGTACGTCCTTGTGTCGCTGACAGTAGCCCTCAACATTGCCAACTTGTGAAGATCCAGGAGGATATTTGGTGGTGGAGTGGGCCAAAGAGAGCGCAAGGTGGGTCATCAAGACGTCGCTCCTCAGTTACGGAATCTAGGGCACCCACTCTACATCGAAAAGAAAGGTCCACTTCTCGGAGCGAAATGATAATGTGTCGTTGTTGGGCTCTATGGTAGGGTGTGTCGACTGCAAATTAAAAATTCCTACCCGCAGAACATCCAGGAAGATGCTGACAGAGATGGATCACAAATCATTACCGCTAGACGCGCAGTGTCGTGCAACGGAAGTAGAATTGGAGCAGCGTGCCCGCGGGGTTCATCTCCTCCTTGTCTGTCTCCCTTAAACAGTCGGTCGTCAAATCCCACGTGCAGTTTCGCCGGAGCGGCGCAAGTACATCACCTCTAATGGTATCCGTGTGTGTAGGAGGAACACTGTGTGGCGGACTGCTAGGTCCGATCGCACAGCCGGCGACGAATGGAGGTGGCTAGTTTCAACACATGGAAAGCCCTAGTGACGGCGTCGAAGCGATCAACTGAATGAGTGTGCCACACCTCCACTATATATAGGCATTCGTCGCGGGGTCAACACTTCAGTCTCGCACGGATCCTAAAGCCTAAATTTTGTTCGGCCTAGATCCGAGTCCGGGTAGGATCACATCTGACCCGTGGAGTTGGATCCGGGCTCACAGGTTCCTTCCCTTAAGCACGCAACCCCTTAGGTTCAAGTCGGCTTGGTCACAGGTCGGATCACCTCCGATCTGCTCGGCTGGTAGCGGCCTCTGGCAAGGCGTGCCAACCACCAAATAGATAATGAAGCCGGTTGGCGAACCTATACAACATGTCACACGTCTGTCCCCTTTGCCACGTGATATATGTTGTCGGGTTCAAGGTGAGTCTATCATCCTTGTGCTAGCCCGATCTCTTTCTCGTTCTAGTGATGCCGACCACAAAATGAATTATCTCATAATCCTTGTCGCATGGCCATGCTTATCTTGGTCATATCACATGAGGGCCCAAAGTATAACTCTCCTGATCGGAGGGGCAAATCCCATCTTGATCTACCATGTCTCGCAAGATGGGTCTAGACAATCGTGAAACCTACCTTTATAACTACCCAGTTACTTAGTAGCATTTGGTAGGCCCAAAGAAGGCTTGTCACCATCCCAAGTACATGATCCAGCTTAGGTATTAGGGCGTAGAACATATGTTGTACTCGGGACTCGCAAATGACCTATCGTTGTCTCTCATAGTCGGGTCTGTCCGACTCAGACCTTAACTGGACTTAGATCCGACTATGTCGAATCCGGCCAGATCCTTATGAGTCCATATTATCTGGCTAGCATCCAATGCTCCATGACTAGTGTACAACCAGACCTCGAACAGTCAAGTCTCTGTGCATCAGTGTCATCCCTCGATCGGTAATGCTGACACGCACAGTACTCGGGGAATTATAACAGAGTTTCAATCACACACTTATTACGTCGAGTCCTCATAAAGAGTATGAATTACATAAATAAATCATGGCTGAAGGCCATCTAAACTAGATAACTGTGGAAGCTTCAAGGGTAAATGAGTCCATCAACTCCAACGGCATAGCTGAGTGCAAAACAACGACCTATCGCACCTTATTCGTCGTCTGAGTAGTCTGCAACATAAGACGTTGCGGCCCGAAACGGGACAACACATGGAATATGCTGGCATAGTTACACTATAAAGCAATGATAATGCAAGAACTATATCTACATGTAATATTTGGCTGGTGGAGGCTGTAAGTTTCATGGTTTTGCATAAAGCTAGTTTTTTCCTACAACAAAGGAATAAATTTATTTAACTACTCCCATGTTGCCCATTATTTGAGAAGGTAATACCAACTCAAATCCCAATTAAAAATATCATCATTAACCCATCATCATAATCAATTAGAGTAACGTGATGAGATCACATGAATAGATTCAAATACTAAACACTCAAGATGTCCATAACCGGGGGACACGGTTAACCATGATTAGTTTATACACTCTGCATAGGTTTGTGCACTTTTCCCCATAAGACTCGACCGCATCAATGATCGGATGATTGAGACATAGCCTTTCTGAAGCATTAATTCTCTACTCCGGGTAGACAATACCACCTACATCCCTCTTCATCTGCTAGTCTACCTCTTCAAGAGCTCACACAACTTACTCAACTATGCCAGAGCCATAATGGCTTGTGGCTACACATGAAAGTTTCTAGCATGAATAATCTTATGATCCCTTTGAGCTTGGGTGGCATTCCATAGGATAATCACACAGGTACTCTGGGATTTCCAAAAACAGACAACACTGGGTTCCCCAGGTGCCTCAACCAATCCACCCAGATGTATATTAAAGTTGCCACCTTAATGTTATCCATGATTAAAAACAACTCTCAACTTCCATGTGTGAATCACGATCCAATCCCCGTATACGAGCATGGCTAAGCAATAATAAGCATAACGTATATTCCCGGGGGGATCAAAAGGTATTAGGTTCCTACGTCAAGCACTACAACCAAAACCACATGTTCCCAATCCTACTCATGCAAATATTTGAGGGACAATACTAATGCATAGTAAAAACTGGGTATAAAAGAGTATGATTGAGGGAGTCCTGGATTAGGGGGTGTTCGGATGGCCGGACTATGACCTTTGGCCGGACTCCCGGACTATGAAGATACAAGATTGAAGACTTCGTCCCGTGTCCGGATAGGACTTTCCTTGGCGTGGAAGGCAAGCTTGGCGATTCGATATGAAGATCTCCTCCCATTGTAACCGACTCTGTGTAACCCTAGCCCTCTCTGGTGTCTATATAAACCGGAGAGTTTTAGTCCGTAGGACGAACAACAATCATACCATAGGCTAGCTTCTAGGGTTTAGCCTCTCTGATCTCGTGGTAGATCAACTCTTGTACTACCCATATCATCAATATTAATCAAGCAGGAGTAGGGTTTTACCTCCATCGAGAGGGCCCGAACCTGGGTAAAAACATCGTGTCCCTTGTCTCCTGTTACCATCCGCCTAGACGCACAGTTCGGGACCCCCTACCGGAGATCCGCCGGTTTTGACACCGACATTGGTGCTTTCATTGAGAGTTCCTCTGTGTCGTCACCTTTAGGCCCGATGGTTCCTTCGATCATCAACCACGACGCGGTCCAAGGTGAGACCTTTCTCCCCGGACAGATCTTCGTGTTCGGCGGCTTCGCACTGCGGGCCAATTCCCTTGGCCATTTGGAGCAGATCGAAAGCTACGCCCCTGGCCATCAGGTCAGATCTGGAAACTTAAACTACACGGCCGACATCCGCGGGGACTTGATCTTCGACGGATTCGAGCCACGGCCGAGTGCGCCGCACTGTCACGACGGGCACGACCTAGCTCTGTCGCCAGACAATGCTTAGAGCGCCGCTCAGGTGCCTGCTCCGACCCTTAGTTCGGAGCCGACCGCGCCAATCAGGGACGGACGGTTGGACACCACCCCGGAAGCCGCAATCTCTCCGGCGATAGAGCCGAATACCAGCCTAGTCCTTTGTAAGGCCAGTGACTCCAAGGTGCCGTACTCCTTCCCGGACTTCGGGTCTCCCACACCCCTTCCGATAGGACCCAATTGGGCTCCGATCATGGAGTTCACCGCCGCGGACGTCTTTCAGCGCTCACCCTTTGGCGACATCCTGAATTCACTAAAGTCTCTCTCCTTGTCAGGAGAGCCCTGGCCGGACTATGGTCAGCAGGGTTGGGATGCGTACGATGAAGAAATTCGAAACCCACCCACCACCCACCACCCACTTCGTAGCCACTGTCGATGATCTAACCGACATGCTCGACTTCGACTTCGAAGACATCGACGGTATGGAGGCCGATAAAGGAGACAATCAAGAACCAGCGCTATAGAGCACCGGACAATCACCTCATCACACGATGTATGCATGGTGGACACACCTAAAAGAAGCAACGACGAGGATCAAAAGGGCACAACCAGGGATCGTTCCCTCGAAAAACAATCAAAGCGGCGGCGTAAGTGCCGCGCCAAGCCCACCTCGACAGAGACCCAGCCATAAAGCAGGGCGAATCAACGGAAGACGAACATGCCATCGAGCAACAGTCCAAACAGGGCGGACAAACCGAACAATCCGTCCCCGGAAAAGATAATAGTACGAACAACCTCACGTCGGACAAGTCACTGGAACAGAAGAACCTCCGCCAAAGGCTCGTCACCACTGCGCGTAGCCTAAAAAAGCAGAATCAGAAGCTCAAAACAGCGGAAGATGCACTCATAATCAGATGGGGCAAAGTACTCAATACCGCACACAAGTACGACAGCGGTCATCACACAAAGAGCTATTCGAAGCGGAAATTACTACCGGAATTTGATGAAGAGGCCTTAGAGCCCCCACAATCAAAAAACGAGGAAGCCACCAGGTCGGATAGACGACCCCACGATCGACATCAAGCGACAAAGGGCGCCGCACTCAATCCGGTACGCGATCCGCCCAAGGATTCGCATCAAAAAAACGATCCAACCAGATCCATCTACGGGCCAAGAAAGCAAGCTCCAGTAAGCAATGCAACGCAAAAAATATCCGAACATCGCGGCACACCTACATACAGGGGCGCCGCACATCCCCTATGTTTCGCCGATGAGGTACTAGACCATGAATTTCCAGCGGGATTCAAGCCCGTAAACATAGAAGCATACGACGGAACAACAGACCCTGGAGTCTGGCTTGAGGATTATATCCTCCACATACACATGGCTAGAGGAAATGACCTTCATGCCATAAAATACTTACCCCTTAAGCTCAAAGGGCCAGCCCAGCATTGGCTGAAAAGCCTTCCCGAAAACACCATAGGAAGTTGGGAAGAGCTCGAGGATGCTTTCCGGGCAAATTTTCAAGGGACCTATGTCCGACCTCCGGATGCAGACGATCTGAGTCATATAACTCAACAACCCGGAGAGTCAGCCCGGAAACTCTGGAACAGATTCCTTACCAAAAAGAATCAGATAGTCGATTATCCGGACGCCAAAGCCCTAGCAGCTTTCAAACATAGCGTCCGAGACGAATGGCTCGCCAGACACCTCAGCCAAGAAAAGCCAAGAACAATGGCCGCATTGACAAGCCTCATGACCCGCTTTTGCGCAGGAGAGGATAGCTGGTTGGCAAGAAGCAGCACCAGCAACCCAAGTACATCCAGACTCAGAGATGGAAATGGGAAACCGCGCCGCAACAAAGAACATCGCCGGATCAAGGATAACAGCCCGATGAGCACGACAGTCAACGCCGGATTCAAAAGCTCTCGGCAAAATCAAAAAAAGCCACCCCCAAAGATGACAGGGATGAGCCATCTAACCTCAACAAAATCTTGGACAAAATATGTCAAATCCACAGTACTCCCGAGAGACCTGCAAACCACACCCACAGAGATTGTTGGGTCTTCAAGCAATCCGGCAAACTCAACGCTGAACACAAGGGGCTCGACACACCAAGCGAGGATGACGACGCACCCCACAAGCAGAACACCGGAGAACAAAGGAAGTTCCCACAAGAAGTCAAAACAGTAAATTCACTTCAGGTGACAAAAGGGAAAAACAGAGTGGCGCCTATGAAGATACGCGCCATACGGCCTGCCCCAGAGGAGCCCCGCCACTGGTTGTTATAGCCAATCACCTTCGATCATGAGGATTACTCTAGAGGTATCCGGAACGCAGGCTGGACTGCCTTGGTCTTAGATCCGGTTATTGACGGACTCCAATTTACACAAGTCCTAATGGACGGCGGCAGTGACCTAAACCTGCTATATCAGGACACAATCCGCAAACTGGGAGTAAACCCAGCAATGATTCGCCACGGCAACACTTCCTTTCAAGGAGTCACGCCAGGCCCAGATACCCAGAGTATGGGTTCCCTTTCGTTAGAAGTCATGTTCGGCTCCCCCGACAACTTCCAAAGCGAAAAGCTAACCTTCCACATCGCCCCATTCATAAGTCGCTATCAAGCGCTACTGGGACGCGAAGCTTTCGCCCGCTTTAACGCAATACCGCATTATGCATCCCTCACACTCAAAATGCCCGGTCCACGAGGCATCATCTCATTAAAGGGAAATATAAAGGGTTCCCCGAAGTGCGGATAATGGTGCGGCTGCCTTGACAGCCGCACACTAATCCAGCTTTACTACCCCGGACATGGCTCGACGAGTCCGGCGTAAACATACAAAGGCTTAATAGCCACATAACCCTGTACAAGGGGGTCCGCATGTTTACACCAGGAGATAATACATCTCAATTCTACTCATGTTTCTGTATTATATTTTGTTTATTTTAACATAGACTTCTCGCACGATTATTTTCCACTAAGTTCCTCTCTTTCGCAGACAAACACCATGCTACACCCGTCCAGGATACGGCACAATGGAGACACAGGCGCATACGTGTAGTAGGGACCCATTTCAAGGATTCTTTTCAGATTAAGACCCTGCGTAAACCTTTTTTACTGTCTCTTGTTGATAACATCCCCCGGTTTTTGCTATAACCGAGGAGGAGGCTGGCGTCTTGGCATGTGGCCACGCCAGAATTTTGCACGTTCCTAGGCACCAAGGGCTTTTACCAAGGGCTTTTGTTCGGCCCATTTTCATAAAGACCGAATACCTTAGGGAGTGTTCGGCGTCGCGAGTTTGGCCTTATATGCATCAGCTCCGAATCATGTCTTTGGTCAAATGTTGGGTTTGTCCGGCTCCTGTGTTTTGCTGCCTTAAGTTCCGCTCTATCGGCTAAGGCGGCACCAGGAGAACTACTGCGATTGTGCCCCGGTTCTGCCAGGCGAGCACCTCAGTAGAGAAAGTCGAAAACTGACTGTCATGATATAGCGAGAGACTGGTCAACCACTCGATGACTTCCGGAATCTTTAGGATTCCTCCGCATTAACGAAGGGCCGCTTCCCGGTCAGGCACACACGTGCCCCGAATTCGGGCGAGCGCGGTGCCCCTAGGGGCTATTCAGTAGCCCCACTGTCAAACTCCTATGGCTAAGTGAAAGTGATAAAGCATTATAGTCCGGTTGCCTAGTTCGCTGCACTATCACCTCCTTTATAGGCCAAGACGTTGGATTAAGTGTGAAAAGGCGCCTTCTGTGAACACCCCCGTATTATATGCGTGGGGGCTGAAGCCAACGACTGCCATCTTTCGTGTTATATACATATATACATTAACGGTCGCACAGGAGGCATTCTAATTCTTGAAAGCACAAGTATAAAAGGCTTTTATATTTCATCAAAATATTGTTTTACAATAGCACATGCTATTCGAACACAACATCCTTCGAGCACTGCGTCTCTATTACACGAGCGCCCTGCAGGACTTCCTCAAAATAGTGCTTGGTAGGTACTCAGCTTTCGTTCGAATCTTGGGATGCAAAAACACTGGCTTCCATATCCGCCCGGTATGTCTTGACACGGGCAAGGGCCATCTGTGCGCCCTCTATGCACACTGACCTCTTCATCGCATCAACATGCGGCACCGAACCAAGGAACTGTTGCACCAAGCTAAAGTAACTCTTCGGCTCTGGCTCTTCCGGCCACAAACGACTCGCGACGTACCTCATGGTGAGTCCGGATAACCTGTTCAGCTCCGCCCAAGCGGCCAAACGGTCGGATACCGAAAGTGGGCGCTCTGGATTGTGGAACTGCGACCAAAAAAGTTCTTCCAATTCATGGTCACCTCGACCCTGAAAGTGTTCGGTCGCGTTTGCGGCACTCGCCGCCAAATCCAGATAAGTGTTCGCCGCACTCCATTTCCGGTCTAACGGAGCATACTCAGAATCCCCGAACTTCGTCCGCAGCATATAGGGCTTTCCAGCCATGATATCTCTGGCCTGACGTAGCTCCTCCTTCATAGCTCTCATTGTAGAGCGAGTGTCCTTGGCCTCGGCAGTGACCTTTTTAAGGCCCTTCTGAGCCACCCTATCTTCTTGTTCAAGAAGTTTACAACGGTCGGTAGCATCCTTCAATTTTATAGCCATCTCGGCTATTACCTTCTTACTATGGCAGTGAGCAGCCTGTTCGGCTTTTATCTCTTCAGACGCTTTAACGGCAGCCGCATCACTTTTCCTCGCTTGCTCCTTGGCTCGGGCAAGTTCCGCCCGAAGGTTCTCCATGGCAGCAACACCATCTACATTAAGCACATATATTATAAGGCACGAGCTCTTCTTATCAGATGTCTTTGGAGACATTACATACCTTGTGCCTCGTCTAAGCGCTTATTTACAAGCATGATGTCGGCATCTGCTACGTCAAGTTGCCGCTTTAGCTCGGCAGATTCATCAGTCCGGCTAGCCACCGAACGCCTCGCCACCTACATAGAAAAGGTGACATATTATACCTGGGATTACGATCCTCTGTGCGCCGTCATTTTTGACAACACAAAGAGTCTCAGGGGCTACTATTTATACAGGGCACATTTTATATATGCGGCTCTACCAAAAGGTACACCTTTTCACGTACCTTAAAGCCTGTCAGTAAACTCCTGGCGGCCTCGTACAATCCGCTTTCCGCGAATGAAATCCTTCCAATCACCGTGTTCATCAACACACGGTGTTCTTCTAAGATAGACGCTCGCTCGAGCAGATCCTTCAGCCCCTCCGACCGCGCACCAGAGGGTGCCGGACTAGTCTGACGACCTTTTTCAGGGTCCGGTCTGGGAGAATCAGCACTGGGGCTGTAACCAAATGTTTCTTCAACTCCTGAAAACTGGCTTCATATTCCTCAGTCCATTTAAACTTGGTGTCCTTCTTCAGTAACTCCGTCATGGGCTTTGCAATCCTGGAGAAATTCTCAATGAACCTCCGATAATATCCTGCGAGTCCAAGAAAACTCCTGATCTCTCCAACTGATGTGGGTGCCACCCATTTAGTAACATAAGCAACCTTGATAGGGTTTACTGCTATTCCTTCTCCGGATATAACATGTCCGAGAAATCCAACTTCCTTTAACTGAAACTCACATTTGCTGAACTTGGCATACAACTGATATTCTCTAAGCTTCTCAAGAACCAAACGCAAATGCTCCTTATGCTCCTGTTCGTTCTTTGAGTAGACCAATATATAATCTATGAACACCATGATGAACTTATCCAAAAACTCCATAAACACTTTGTTCATCATGTTCATGAAATAGGCAGGCGCGTTAGTCAGACCAAATGACATAACGGTATACTCATATAGCCCGTTCCTTGTAGTAAAAGTTGTCTTAGGTATATCATGCTCTTGAATCTTCAACTGGTGATAACCTAATCGAAGATAAATCTTAGAGAAAACTTTATCTCCTTGCAACTGGTCAAACAAATCATTGATCATCGGCAGAGGGTATTTGTTCTTGATCGTTACCTCATTCAACGCACGATAATCAACAACCATCCTTAAAGATCCATCCTTCTTTTCCACTAGAAGCACTGGGGCTCCCCAAGGTGATAAACTTGGTCGAATGTAACCTTTATCCAGTAACTCCTTAATATGCTTCTTAATTTCCTCCAAATCGTGTGTGGGCATCCTATATGGTCTCTTGGATATTGGCCCGGTACCTGGCAAAAGCTCAATCAAAAACTCAATGTCTTGATCCGGTGGCATGCCTGGTAACTGATACGTCTCCAATGTATCTATAATTTTTGATTGTTCCATGCTATTATATTACCTGTTTTGGATGTTTATGGGCTTTACTCTACACTTTTATATCATTTTTGGGACTAACCTACTAACCGGAGGCCCAGCCTGAATTGCTGTTTTTTCCCTATTTTAGTGTTTCGAAGAAAAGGAATATCAAACGGAGTCCAAACGGAATGAAACCTTCGGGAGCGATCTTTTTGGAACAAACGTGATCCAGAGGACTTGCAGTGGAAGTCAAGAAACAAGTGAGGCGGCCACGAGGGTGCCCGGTGCGCCCCCTACAGGTGGGCACCCACCCCAACCTCGTGGGACCCTCTAGCGTCCACCGGCCTACTTCTTCCTCCTACATATCCCCATGTACCCCGAAAACATCAGAAGCGGCCATGAAACACTATTTCCACCGCCGTAACCTTCTGTATCCGCGAGATCCCATCTTGGAGCCTTCGCCGGCGCTCCGCCGTAGGGGGAATCGACCACGGAGGGCCTCTACATCATCTCCAAGGCCTCCCCTATGAGTTATGATTAGTTTACCACGAACCTTCGGGCCCATAGTTATTAGCTAGATGGCTTCTTCTCTCTCTTTGAATCTCAATACAAAGTTCTCCTCGATCTTCTTGGAGATCTATTCGATGTAACTCTTTTTGTGGTGTGTTTGTCGAGATCCGATGAATTGTGGGTTTATGATCAACTTTATCTATGAGAAATATTTGAATCCCCTCTGAATTCTTTTATGTGTGATAAGTTATGTTTGCAAGTCTCTTCGAATTATCAGTTTGGTTTGGCCTACTAGATTGATCTTTCTTGCAATGGGAAAAGTGCTTAGCTTTGGGTTCAATCTTGCGGTGTCCTTTCCCAGTGACAACAGGGGCAACAAGGCACGTATTGTATTGTTGCCATCGAGGATAAAAAGATGGGGTTTATATCATATTGCATGAGTTTATCCCTCTACATCATGTCATCTTTCTTAATGCACTACTCTGTTCTTTATGAACTTAATACTCTAGATGCATGCTGGATAGCGGTCGATGTGTGGAGTAATAGTAGTAGATGCAGAATCGTTTCGGTCTACTTGTCACGAATGTGATGCCTATATACATGATCATGCCTAGATAATCTCATAATTATTCGCTTTTCTATCAATTGATCAACAGTAATTTGTTCACCCACCGTAAGACTTATGCTATCTTGAGAGAAGCCACTAGTGAAACCTATGGCCCCCGGGTCTATCTTTTATCATATAAGCTTTCCATCTACTTTTATTTGCATCTTTACTTTTCCATTCTATATCATAAAATACCAAAAATATATATCTTATCATATTATCTCTATCAGATCTCACTTTTGCAAGTGGCCTTGAAGGGATTGACAACCCCTTTATTGCATTGGTTGCGAGTCCTTGTTTGTTTGTGTAGGTGCGTGGGACTTCTGAGGAGCCTCCTACTGGATTGATACCTTGGTTCTTAAAAACTGAGGGAAATACTTACGCTACTATTGCTGCATCACCCGTTCCTCTTCAAGGAAAACCTACGCAAGCTCAAGACGTAGCAAGAAGGATTTTTGGCGCCGTTGCCGGGAAGGTCTTCGCTCAAGTCAAGACATACCAAGTACCCATCACAAACTCATATCCCTCGCACTTACATTATTTGCCATTTGTCTCTTGTTTTCCTCTCCCCCACTTCACCCTTGCCGTTTTATTCGCCCTCTCTTTCCCAATCTCCTTTCTCTTTCGCTTGCCTTTTTGTTTGCTTGTGTGTTGGATTACTTGTCGTGATGGTGCAAGATAATACTAAATTCTGTGATTTTTCCAATACCAATAATAATGATTTCCTTAGTAGTCCGATTGCTCCTCTTAATGATGTTGAGTCTTGTGAAATCAATGCTGCTTTGCTGAATCTTGTTATGAAAGATCAATGCTCCGGCCTTCCTAGTGAAGATGCCGCTACCCATCTAAACAACTTTGTTGATTTGTGTGAGATGCAAAAGAATAAAGATACGGATAATGATATTGTTAAATTGAAGTTATTTCCATTTTCACTTAGAGATCGTGCTAAAGTTTGGTTTTCGTCTTTGCCTAAGAATAGTATTGATTCATGGAATAAGTGCAAAGATGCTTTTATCTCTAAGTATTTTCCTCTCACTAAGATCATCTCTCTTAGGAACGATATTATGAATTTTAAACAACTCGATCATGAGAATGTTGCCCAATCTTGGGAAATAATGAAATTGATGATTCGCAATTGCCCTGCTCATGGTTTGAATTTATGGATGATCATACAAAATTTTTATGCCGGCTTGAATTTTGCTTCTAGAAACCTTTTAGATTCGGCCGCGGGCAGCACTTTCATGGAAATCACCTTAGGAGAAGCTACTAAACTACTTGATAATATTATGGCTAATTATTCTCAATGGCACACCAAAAGATCTACTAGTAAAAAAGTGCATGCTATAGAAGAAATTAATGTTTTGAGTGAAAAGATGGATGAACTTATGAAATTGTTTGCTACTAAGAGTGCTCCTATTGATCCCAATGATATGCCTTTATCTACTTTGATTGAGAATAATAATGAATCTATGGATGTGAATTTTGTTGGTAGGAATAATTTTGGTAACAATGCTTATAGAGGAAACTTTAATCCTAGACCGTTCCCTAGTAATTCCTCTAATAATTATGGATATTCCTACAATAATTCTTATGGTAATTTTAATAAGTTGCCCTCTGATTTTGAGAATAGTGTGAAAGAATTTATGATCTCTCAAAAGAATTTTAATGCCTTGCTTGAAGAAAAATTGCTTAAAGTTGACGATTTGGCTAGGAACGTTGATAGACTTTCGCTTGATGTTGAATCTTTGAAACTTAGATCTAATCCTCCTAAGCATGATATCAAGAGTCTCTCAAAGCTATGAGAATTTCCATTGATGAGTGCAAAGAAAGAACCGCTAGTTGCGTGCTAAGAAAGATTGCTTTGTAAAGGCGTGTTCTTCTAGTTTCCATGAAAATAATGATGAAGATCTAAAAGTTATTGATGTGTACCCTATTAAATCTTTGTTTTGCAATATGAATCTTAATAATGATGGGACTGGAGATGAGTCAACTTTAGTTAAAAGGCGTCCCAATGATTCAGAGTTCTTAGATCTTGATGCTAAAATTGGTAAAAGTGGGATTGGAGAGGTCAAGACTTTAAATAGCATTGAACCCACTATCTTGGATTTCAAGGAATTTAATTATGATAATTGTTCTTTAGAAGGTTGTATTTCCTTGTTGCAATCCGTTTTGAATTCTCCTCATGCTTATAGTCAAAATAAAACCTTTACCAAACATATTGTTGATGCCTTGATGCAATCTTATGATGAAAAACTTAATTTGGAAGTTTCTATACCTAGAAAACTTTATGATGAGTGGGAACCTACTATAAAGATTGAAATTAAAGATCATGAGTGTTATGCTTGTGTGATTTGGGTGCTAGTGTTTCCACAATTCTGAAAACTTTATGTGATATTCTAGGTTTCCATGATCTTGATGATTGCTCTTTAAGTTTGCACCTTGCGAATTCCACCATAAAAAAGCCTATGGGAAGGATCAATGATGTTCTTATTGTTGCAAATAGGAACTATGTGCCCGTAGATTTTATCGTTCTTGACATAGATTGCAATCTTTCTTGTCATATATATTATTCTTGGTAGACCCTTCCTTAGAACGTTTGGTGCAATTATTGATATGAAGGAAGGGAATATTAGATTCCAATTTCCATTAAGGAAAGGCATGGACCACTTTCCAAGAAAGAAAGTCAAATTAACTTATGAATCTATCATGCGAGCTACTTACGAATTGAGTGCCAAAGATGGCACTACTTAGATCTATCCTCGCTTTTATGCCTAGCTAGGGGCGTTAAACGGTAGCGCTAGTTGGGAGGCAACCCAATTTTATCTTTGTTTTTTGTTTTTGCTTATGTTTAGTAATAATTTTTTCATCTACCTTTTGTTTAGATGTGTTTTTATGTTTTAGTTAGTGTTTGTGCCAAGTAGAACCTATAGGATAACCTATGGTAATAGTTAATTCGATTCTGCTGAAAAACAAAAACTTTGCGCGCACAAAAATAATTTTAGTAATTCACAGAAATGGGCTTTTGCGTTGATTCTTTTTGTTGTAGATCAATAGACAAATTTGCTAGGACTTCCTATTTTGGTTTTAGAGTTCCATAAGTACTCGAGAGTTACAGATTGCTACAAACTGTTCTGTTTTTGACAGATTCTGTTTTTTGTGTGTTGTTTGCTTATTTCGATGCATCTATGGCTAGTATGTAGGGTATGAACCATAGAGAAGTTAGAATACAGTAGGTTTAACACCAATATAAATAAAGAATGAGTTCATTACAGTACCTTATGTGGTGGTTTTTCTTTCTTGCACTAACGAAGCTTATGATATTTCCTGTTGAGTTTTGTGTTGTGAAGTTTTCAAGTTTTGGGTAAAGATTTGATGGACTATGGAATAAGGAGTTGCAAGAGCCTAAGCTTGGGGATGCCCATGGCACCCCAAGATATTAAAGGATAACCAAAAGCCTAAGCTTGGGGATGCCCCGGAAGGCATCCCCTCTTTTGTCTTCGTCTATCGGTAACTTTACTTGGAGCTATATTTTTATTCGCCACATGATATGTGTTTTGCTGGGAGCGTCTTGTATGATATTAGTCTTTGATTTTTAGTTTACCACAATTATCCTTTCTGTACACACCTTTTGGGAGAAATTCCACATGATTTAGAATTTATTAGAATACTCTATGTGCTTCACTTATATCTTTTGAGCTAGATAATCTTTGCTCTAGTGCTTCACTTGTATCTTTTAGAGCACGGCGGTGGCTTAATTTTGTAGAAATTGTTGATCTCTCATGCTTCACTTATATTATTTTGAGAGTCTCTTAGAACAACATGGTATTTGGTATGGTTATAAAATTGGTCCTAGAATGATGGGCATCCAAGTTGGGTATAATAAAAACTATCATAGGAAGTGAATTGGATGCTATGATCAATTTGATACTTGATAATTGTTTTGAGATATGAGGTGGTAATATTAGAGTCATGCTAGTTGGGTGATTATGAATTTAAAGAATACTTGTGTTGAAGTTTGTGATTCTCGTAGCATGCACGTATGGTGAACCGCTTTGTGATGAAGTTGGAGCACAATTTTATTTATTGATTGTCTTCCTTATGAGTGGCGGTTGGGGACGAGCGATGGTATTTTCCTACCAATCTATCCCCCTAGGAGAATGCGTGTAGTACTTTGTTTTGAATGACTTGTAGATTTTTGCAATAAGTATATGAGTTCTTTATGACTAATGTTGAGTCCATGGATTATACGCACTCTCACCTTCCACCATTGCTAGCCTCTCTTGTGCCACACAACTTTCACCGGTACCATACACCCACCATATACCTTCCTCAAAATAGCCACCATACCTACCTATTATGGCATTTCCATAACCATTCCGAGATATATTGCCGTGCAACTTTCCACCGTCCTGTTTATTATGATACGCCCCATCATTGGCATATTGCTCTTTGCATGATCATGTAGTTGACATCGTAATTGTGGCAAGGCCACCTTCATAATTTTCATACATGTCACTCTTGATACATTGCATATCCCGGTACACCGCCGGAGGCATTCATATAGAGTCATATCTTGTTCTAAGTATTGAGTTGTAATATTGAGTTGTAAGTAAAAAAAGTGTGATGATCATCATTATTAGAGCATTGCCCTAGTGAGGAAAGGATGATGGAGACTATGATTCCCCCACAAGTCGGGATGAGACTCTGGACTTTATGAAAAATAAAAGAGGCCAAAGAAGCCCAAATAAAAAAAAGAGGCCAAAGAAGCCCACCAAAAAAATAAAATAAAAAAAATGAAATGAGAGAAAAATAGAGAAGGGGCAATGTTACTATCCTTTTTACCACACTTGTGCATCAAAGTAGCACCATGATCTTCATGATAGAGAGTCTCCTACGTTGTCACTTTCATATACTAGTGGGAATTTTCATTATAGAACTCGGCTTGTATATTCCAATGATGGGATTCCTCAAAATGCCCTAGGTCTTCATGAGCAAGCGAGTTGGATGCACACCCACTTAGTTTATTTTGTTGAGCTTTCATACATTTATAGCTCTAGTGCATCCGTTGCATGGCAATCCCTACTCACCCACATTGATATATATTAATGGGCATCTCCATAGCCCGTTGATACGCCTAGTTGATCTGAGACTATCTTATCCTTTTTTGTCTTCTCCACAACCACCATTCTATTCCACATATAGTGCTATGTCCATGGCTCACGCTCATGTATTGCGTGAAAGTTGAAAAAGTTTGAGATTACTAAAGTATGAAACAATTGCTTGGCTTGTCATCGGGGTTGTGCATGATTAAATACTTTGTGTGATGAAGATAGAGCAATAGCCAGACAATATGATTTTGTAGGGATAACTTTCTTTAGCCATGTATTTTGAGAAGACATGATTGCTTTGATTAGTGTGCTTGCAGTATTACTATTTCTTATGTCAACATCAACTTTTATTTTGAATCATTTGGATCTGAACATTCATGCCACAATAAAGAAAATTACATTGAGAATTATGCTAGGTAGCATTCCACATCAAAAATTTTGTTTTTATCATTTACCTACTCGAGGACGAGCAGGAATTAAGCTTGGGGATGCTTGATACGTCTCCAACATATCTATAATTTTTTATTGTTCCATGCTATTATATTACCCGTTTTGGATGTTTATGGGCTTTACTCTACACTTTTATATCATTTTTGGGACTAACCTACTAACCGGAGGCCCAACCCGAATTGCTATTTTTTTTGCCTATTTCAATGTTTTGAAGAAAAGGAATATCAAAGGGACTCCAGACGGAATGAAATTTTCGGGAGCGATCTTTTTGGAACAAACGTGATCCAGAGGACTTGTAGTGGAAGTCAAGAAACAAGCAAGGCGGCCACGAGGGTGCCCGGTGCGCCCCCTACAGGTGGGCGCGCCCCCCACCCTCGTGGGCCCCTCGAGCATCCACCGACCTACTTCTTCCTCCTACATATACCCATGTACCCCGAAAACATCAGAAGCGACCACGAAAAACTATTTCCACCGCCGTAACCTTCTGTATCCGCGAGATCCCATCTTGGAGCCTTTGCCGGTGCTCCGCCGGAGGGGGAATCGACCACAGAGGGCCTCTACATCATCTCCAAGGCCTCTCTGATGAGTTGTGAGTAGTTTACCATGGACCTTCGGGCCCATAGTTATTAGCTAGATGGCTTCTTCTCTCTCTTTGAATCTCAATACAAAGTTCTCCTTGATCTTCTTGGAGATCTATTTGATGTAACTCTTTTTGTGGTGTGTTTGTCGAGATCCAATGAATTGTGGGTTTATGATCAAGTTTATCTATGAGAAATATTTGAATCTCCTTTGAATTCTTTTATGTGTGATTAAGTTATCTTTGCAAGTCTATTCGAATTATCAGTTTGGTTTGGCCTACTAGATTGATCTTTCTTGCAATGGGAGAAGTGCTTAGCTTTGGGTTCAATCTTGCGGTGTCCTTTCCCAGTGACAGCAGGGGCAGCAAGGCACGTATTGTATTGTTGCCATCGAGGATAAAAAGATGGGCTTTATATCATATTGCATGAGTTTATCCCTCTACATCGTGTCATCTTTCTTAATGCGTTACTCTGTTCTTTATGAACTTAATACTCTAGATGCATGCTGGATAGCGGTCGATGTGTGGAGTAATAGTAGTAGATGCAGAATCATTTCGGTCTACTTGTCACGGACGTGATGCCTATATACATGATCATGCCTAGATAATCTCATAATTATTTGCTTTTCTATCAATTGCTCAACAGTAATTTGTTCACCCACTGTAATGCTTATGCTATCTTGAGAGAAGCCACTAGTGAAACCTATGGCCCCCGGGTCTATCTTTTATCATATAAGCTTTCCATCTACTTTTATTTGCATCTTTACTTTTCCAACCTATATCATAAAATACCAAAAAATACTTATCTTATCATATTATCTCTATCAGATCTCACTTTTGCAAGTGGCCTTGAAGGTATTGACAACCCCTTTATTGCGTTGGTTGCGAGTCCTTGTTTGTTTGTGTAGGTGCATGGGACTTCTGAGGAGCCTCCTACTGGATTGATACCTTGGTTCTTAAAAACTGAGGGAAATACTTATGCTACTATTGCTGCATCACCCTTTCCTCTTCAAGGAAAACCAACGCAAGCTCCAGACGTAGGAGTAACTCCTCTGGAAATACGTCGAGGTAATCCTTCACCACTAGTACTTCATCCTGTACAACTCTGATAAGGAATTCACTTCACTACAAAAAAATACACTTCCGTGATGATACGTGTTTGTCACAGTAGGTCGCATTTTTTGTCATGCATGTACATCCATGACAAATTTATGACAGAATCAAGATAGTCATACCCGTGCTGTCGTAGAAGTGTTCCATGACATTACCAAAATTATCATCACGGAAGTGTCCACTTCCATGACGATAAATCGCGCGTCACAGAAGTGCTTTCGTCAAGGGTAACCGACACATGGCATCCACCGTAACGGAACGCCATTAAGCTATCGGGTCGGGTTTTGGATCCTATAACCTGTTAACAGCCCCGACCAATGGGGATTTTCCACGTGTAAAATCGTCATTGGCTGGAGGAAACACGTGTCGGCTCATTGTTGGGACAGATGTCATCCACTCATTGGACAGAAGGCGCCTATGATATGTCGACACGTGGCATGGCCCAACAGAGGCCCATTCCTGTGAAAAGGCCGGCCCATGGAAAGCCTCTTAACGGCCTGTTCGCTTATAGCCCATTTACAGCCCGCGAACCCAAGGCTTGTTACGCCCTACCCGAATTAGGCCTAGTAGCATCATCTGGGCCATCCAATATGATTCCAGCCCATTTTCACTTCTGGCCCATGTATGGCCCATGACGTCTTTCGGCCCATATGAGGCCCTATGTAACTCTTGGCCTATCAACGGCCCGTGGTGAAACTGGCCCGCAATGAATAGTGTATCACTTTAGACCCATTAACGTCCCGTGGTGAAACTGGCCCGTAATGAACAGTTGAAAGGACCACAATGTCGCCTAGAGGGGGGTGAATAGGCGTTTTAAAATCTTTTACGGATTTGGCTATATCCTAATGCATAAATAAACTAAGAAGATATTTTTCAAGCACAAATCCTAAATATACTAGGCTCACTAAGTGCACCAACAACTTAGGATAAACAAGATGAGAACAACGAGGATATGAGTAAGCACAAGTAAGTTACACAAACTTACTCAATGTATATCTCGAGATATGGAAATGAATAATACACACAACCACAAGTAAGCAATATACAAGCTTACACAAATTGTATCACAAGATATGGAAATGAATGTTACAAGCTAGCAATTCACACTGAGCACAAGATAGAACAATAGTAGGAAGTATGAATTGTGGACTATAAAGTGTTGGCCTAAATAATCTCTATGATATGGTAACCAACACAATATAATGAGGACAACGAGGATACTACCAAGCACAAGTAAGTTACACAAACTTACTTGAGCAGTATCACAATATATGCGAGTGAATGACACAAGTTAGTAATTCACACTAATCACAAGATATATCAATGGTAGAAAGTATGAATTGTGAATATAAAGTGTAGGCCTAAATAATCTCTTCAAGGGAATAGCCAACACAATACAATGTGAACAACACGATATAGTGAATGCAAGGTCAAGAGACTAAAGTAAACCACAAGTAAGGAGTTAGGGTTAGGGATAACCAAAGTCACGGAGACGAGGATGTGTCCCGATGTTCACTTCCTTGGAGGGAAGCTAGTCACCGTTGGAGGGATGAGTGTTACCACGAAGGCACACCAAGACCACGAAGGCTCACCCTATTCTCCTTGAGATATCACCACGAAGGCGATTCCCAACCACTAGTGGTAGACCTTGAGGCGGCCTCCAAACCTTCACAAACTTTCCGGGGGACAAATCACAAGTTGATTTCTCACTGGAGCACTCCTACCGCCTAGGAGTCTCCAACCTCCAAGAGTAACAAGATCAAGGGGGAAATGCTCAAGACTTTCTCAAATCACGAATTGCTTTGTTCACAAGAGGGAGAGGGAGAGAATCTATCTTTTGATTGGAACAACTCTCAAGAACACTCACTAATCTATCCGGGATCTAAGATTTGGTGTAGGAGAAGTGAGAGGGAGCCACTTGTGTTCTTGGGGCGATTTTGGATGGAGTGGTCAATCCTCTCCCGGAGTGGGAGAGGGATATCTATACCCCCATGAAAATAGAGCCGTTTCCCACAGCTGTTGACCTGCCCGGATGATCTGGACGCACACCCGGATGATCCGGGTGGGTAGCCGGATGATCCGGCTAGCAGAATAAGTGTCTGTGATGATTTTTTCGAGAAACCCGGATCATCCGGGCTGGAACCCAGATGATCCGGGCAAAGCCCGGATGATATGGGAGAGGACCCGGATGATCCGGCCAAACCAAACCGCTGCAGCCTTGAAACTGAAACAGACATAACTTTTACATCCAGACTCCGATTTTGATGATCTTGGGCTCGTTTTGAAGCTATGGAAAATATCCAGGTCCTCACATAGAGAACCACCCAAGAACAACCAAAATGGAGCATGCAAAATATTCAAAGGTTTTATCATATATTTGGGTAACCTATTTGGCTTTGGATTTTCTTTGGTATATAGGATAGGAGTGGAATTATGCAGAGAAGATGTTGACTTGAGCAAATCTATCACAAACCCCTTTGATCCCCTATTAATAGTGCGGAATCCCTATAACTCAAGAATCATAAAAAGAGCTACACTACATAGCTATCGAGAATCCATTATTGAGTGTATGTGTTCCTTCGGTGTTCATCACTCCACAACACTAACGTCGAAGGAACTAATACCTTTGACTCGAGCCTTTCACTTGAGCTTGAAGTTGAAGTTTCTTCTTGGCTCAAGTTGAATGGCAAGACATTGGTGAAGTCTTCAAGTAGCTCCCCCATACACAATGTGGGGAGCTTTGCTTTGTATTTATCTTCATGTGTCCATCATGTGATCATCCACAAGCTTCAAGCATGTAATCCTTCAGGATAGTTATCTTGAACTTGCCCTTGTCAACCATGATCATAAACACTTTATGTCATCCTCTCATAGACACTTGAAATCTCTCTCTCGATGCAAGCCCATGAGAATCTTCTAACCCTCAAAAACATAGGCAACACATAGTATGGGTTAGTACACAAAGCGCAATTGACAAATTCTTACCATACCACAAGATCTCATGTGGCACATGATTTCCGCTTGTGTGTTGACCATCTTTGAATTTAATCTTCGATCTTCATCTTGGTCGACCTTTATCTTTGCTCCATGATCAATCTTGATGCACAACTACATGTATATGGCATTCATTCTGAATCCATTCAATATCCTTCTTGCATCACCCATGGAACAAACCTTCCTATATAACTTGATGTCATTGTTTCTTCATAGGAATTGTCATTCATTAATTGCAAATGGAACTTTCCTTCAAATGTACAGCTCAGTGCAAACATTAGTCCATTAGGATTGTCATTTAATTACCAAAATCACACATGGGGACTACGTGTAACGCCCTCGATGCGGCTATAGCTCCCACGTGTCGAGGCACGACTTAGAGGCATAACCGCATTGAAAGCAATGTCGCAAGTCAGGCAATCATTACAACATCCCATGTAATATATATAATAAAAGGGGGAGATGACATAGTTGGCTTACACTTGCCACGTCACATCAGAGTACATAAATAACATCCATCAAACAAACACTCATGGCCCGACTACGGCGCCAAAATAGAAAAGACCCCCAACATGCGACAAGGTCCTGAATCGATAACCCCAACTAGGCACCACTACTGATCATCTGGAAAGGACACGTAGTATCGCTGAGAGTCCTCGTCGAACTCCCACCTGAGCTCGTAATCGTCAACTGGAGCAGAATCACCTGGACATGCATCTGGAGTTGAAGTATCTGTGAGCCACAGGGACTCAGCAATCTCACACCCATGCGATCAAGACTATTTAAGCTCATAGGAATGGATAAGGCAAATATATGTGGAGCTGCAGCAAGCGACTAGCATATATGGTGGCTAACTTATACGCAAAAGAGAGCGAGAAGAGAAGGCGAAGCGCGAGCGAGAAGCTAAAGGAACACCCTGCGCAAGCATAACTCCAACACCGTGTCCACTTCCCGGACTCCGCCGAGAAGGGGCCATCACGGTAACACACACGGTTGTTTCGTTTTAATTAAGTTTAATTAAAGTTATCTACAACCGGACATTAACAAATTCCCATCCGCCCATAACCGCGGGCACGGCTTTCAAAAGATCAATCCCTGCAGGGGAGTCCCAACTTAGCCCATGACAAGCTCTCACGGTCAACGAAGGAATAGACCTCCTCCCAAGACGTTCCGATCAGACTCGGTATCTCGGTAACTCAAGACACTTCGACAGGTTAAAACAAGACCAGCAACACCGCCCGAATGTGC